>NC_052166.1:69009951-69059951 GCF_902713615.1 Scyliorhinus canicula
CGTCCTTCCTTAAATAAGGAGACCGATACAGTGCACAATACTCCAGATGTGGCCTCACCAATGCCCTCTACAACTGAAGCATAACCTCCCTACTTTTATATTCAATTCCCCTCACAATAAAAGATAACATTTCATTAGATTCCCTAATTACTTGCTGTATGCTTTCTGGCCTTTTGTGATTCATATTATATTTTCTCTTTCTTTATTAATTCTTGGTCCTCCTCTGCTGAATTCTAATATTCTTCCATTTCTCAGGATTATCTTTTTGGCAACTTTATCATCCTTTTCCTTTGATCTAATCCAATCTTTAACTTCTCTTGTTCTGCATGATGGATCACCTTTACTGCTGGATTTTTTGTGCCTGAAAGGAATGTAAATTTGTTGTGAATGATGTATCAATTCTTGCCCGCCCCCTGTCACAATCTACCTCAGCCAGTTTGTTGTCCACCTTCACAGTTTTCTTTTTTTAGATTAAAGACCTTAGTTTTGGATTGAACTGCATCATTTTCAAACTTAATCTAAAATATCTGCCATATTATGGTCACTCTTCCCGAAAGGCTCCTTTACAACAAGATTATTGATCAGCCCTTGCTCATTGCATGAGACTAAAATTGTCTTGTTGGTTCTTCAACATCCTGTCCTCGCAAACCACCTCATACACATTCCAGGAATTTACCCTCCAGAGCATTAGTGCTCTTAGATTTATCCAGTCCATGTGTTGATTGAAGTGTCCCGTGCTTACTGTATTGTCCCCGTTATATGCAGCTCTAATTTCCTGATTTATATCGTGCCTTACTTTACCACTATAGACTGTAAACAGCTCCTATCAATCTTTGCTGCCCTTTGCTGTTTCTTAGCTGCTACATCTGATTCTGAGTTTTCTCTCGTTAATGTACTGATCCCATCCTTTATTAACACATCCTTTTTCCTATCCTTCCCAAACGTTGAGGGTATCGTACTCTGGTGGTTTTAGTAGACTAGTGGTATCGCCCTCTGGTGTGATACAGAGCTGCTGATTGGAGCCTGGGCCAGGTTTGTGCCCACACTCTCTCATGTTATACTCCACCCATCACTGTCAGCCCAGCTACCTCTTACCCTCCAGCATCTCATTTTGTCCAAAACTCCAGAGAACAGATTTTTCTGTGTCCAACATTCCTGGAAATCAATTTGCTTATTTGCTGTTTTGCCTGAATATTTCTGCCAGGTTTCTGAAGCAGATTGCGTTCTTCGTCCCTCAGTTTTGGGATATTTAATCTCTGCTCTATCAGGGTTTGTTTGACTGCCCTTCTGGTTTGAATCTAGTTCAGGAGGATTGCTGGGTTTTCTCGAACTGAGACCAGTTACAGCTCCCTGATCGTGTCACCTGCACAGATTTTCAATTGAATAGTGCAATATCTCACTGTGTGACCATGGGGTCAGGATCTGATCTCCCGGTTACCTAACCTTCCTTCAATATTAACTTGATTAATCTATGTCCATTCTCAATTAGTTTTAAACTCACAATCTGCCCGGGTTCACCATCTTCTCCTTTATCACCTGAAGGTCCATCTTGTCCCTGTTGAGAAATATTAAGCAATGTCACCAGGGGTTTGTGCCTATTTCATCTCTTTTGAAGATAGTCAATGTATTAATCCTCTCACATTCAATCCAATCATATCTCCATCCAAAAGAACAAACCACTTTGCAATAATTAATACTATTTGACCCTGAGGTTCAGATCATTAGACATTCACATCAGAACAAGAGTTCACCAACCATGATATCCAATGAATGTAACATATTTAACTCGAGGGAATTGGATTAATACGCTGAAGATGTTTATCAGAAGATGTTCAATCGTTTATTTGACTAAATGGCAATAATCTATTCACCAGAACTACATTAACCTTACCGGGGGCCCAGCTTCACCGGGAGGTCCGGGGTCACCGGGGAAACCAACTGGTCCCTAAGAGAAGGGGAAGAAAGAGCAAAATATCAGTGTCAGGAGAGCGGAGTGATGAGAAGCAGAGACTCTACAGTTGGGACTGGTGTCTGGAGGAACCCAGGGTTGGTTGAAATCCTGTTGATTGTGACAGGGAAACAGCGCCAGTTACCCGGAGAAGGAGCTGAGTGATAACGCTGGATTGAAGAAAGTGAGGGTTCTGGGGCATGGGTCAGAGTTTTCATCTGTGTGGTGGGTAGCAGGAGTCCGGGTGGTTCCTGGCTCGGCCTGCCTGCCTTGGGGGTGGGCTGCGGGCTGATGACAGGCCAGCTGACTGGAAGGTAGCTCCAAGTGGGGTGTTTGTTGAAACATTCGTATACTCACAGGACTTCCCTTCGGACCATCATCACCGGGAGGACCTTTAGGACCTGGAGGTCCAGCCGAGCCAGATGGTCCAGATTCACCTTTCTCACCCCGTTCACCTTTAGGCCCCTGCGGAGGATTAAAAAATCTCTTTAGATGTATAGAATCAGGAAAACTGCAGATGGTGTAACTAACAATGGACAGGCCTGAATAATACTGAGGGAGTACCGCACTGTCAGAGGGTCAGTATTGAGGGAGTGTTGCACTGTCAGAGGGTCAGTACTGAGGGAGTGCTGCACTGTCAGAGGGTCAGTACTGAGGGAGTGCCGCACTGTCAGAGGGTCAGTACTGAGGGAGTGCTGCACTGTCAGTGGGTCAGTACTGAGGGAGTGCCGCACTGTCAGAGGGTCAGTGCTGAGGGAGTGCCGCACTGACAGAGGGTCAGTACCGAGGGAGTGCTGCACTGTCAGAGGGTCAGTACCGAGGGAGTGCTGCACTGTCAGAGGGTCAGTACTGAGGGAGTGCTGCACTGTCAGAGGGTCAGTACTGAGGGAGCGCCGCACTGTCAGAGGGTCAGTACTGAGGGAGTGCCGCACTGTCAGAGGGTCAGTACTGAGGGAGTGCCGCACTGTCAGAGGGTCAGTACTGAGGGAGTGCTACACTGTCAGAGGGTCAGTACTGAGGGAGTGCTGCACTGTCAGAGGGTCAGTACTGAGGGAGTGCCGCACTGTCAGAGGGTCAGTACTGAGGGAGTGCCGCACTGTCAGAGGGTCAATACTGAGGGAGTGCCTCACTGTCAGAGGGTCAGTACTGAGGGAGTGCTGCACTGTCAGAGGGTCAGTACTGAGGGAGTGCTGCACTGTCAGAGGGTCAGTACTGAGGGAGTGCTGCACTGTCAGAGGGTCAGTACTGAGGGAGTGCCGCACTGTCAGAGGGTCAGTACTGAGGGAGTGCCACACTGTCAAAGGGTCAGTACTGAGGGAGTGCCGCACTGTCAGAGGGTCAGTACTGAGGGAGTGCTGCACTGTCAGAGGGTCAGTACTGAGGAGCACAATCTTAGAGATGCTGTCTTTTAGATGACCGTTCTGTTTGTTGTCCTCTCTGAAGACATCCCACAGATGTATTTGAACTTGAATTCTGCCCAGTGTCCTGCCCAATAGTTATCCCTGAACCAACATTGGGCTGATATCACATTGCTGTTTGATGGATCTTGCTGTGCACTGACAGCTTGCCGCTTTTTTTAAAGTTACAGCTGGGCCTTCACAACTGGTGCAGGGAGGTCAGTGAGGTCCAGTGCTTGTGAACGACACTTGATAAATTAGGGAAAACTCGCAGGCTGGCAGCATGGAGGGAGAAACAGCGTTAACGCTTCTTCAGAGCTCGGGTCCAATGGATCTGAAATGTTAACTCTTCCTCTCCAGAAGGTGCCGGACCCTCGGAGATTATCCAGCATTCCCAGTTTATATTTCATATTTCCAGCATCTGCAGTATTTTGCTTTTAGTTTTCTCTTTATTCCCACCCCGGATCAGACCCTAACAGTGGCTGGGACACTGGACAGAAACCCTGATATTTTATTTTAATTTTGTCAGACTGTGAGGAAAGGATACCTCGCTCCAGGTGTGTTTTCGCAAAGAAATAGAAATATGGTTTATTAAAACAAACTATATTACTAACACAATATTAAAATATCTTTAACATCACACCAGGAAATAGCTGACAATTACCCCTTGAACAATGCTACTCAATACAGTGAATACCATACCCTTAAACTGCTATCTTTATTCCCATTTAAACAACAAGAAAAAATCCATCTCAGCTCTAAATCCATCTTAAATAGTAATGTCCCAGAGACTACTTGCTTTACAGAGATGTTCTTTGAGAAAGAGAACTGTTGACACTGCTTTGAAAAATGAAATGAAATTAAAATCGCTTATTGTCACGAGTAGGCTTCAATGAAGTTACTGTGAAAAGCCCCTAGTCGCCACATTCCGGCGCCTGTTCGGGGAGGCTGGTACGGGAATCGAACCGTGCTGCTGGCCTGCTTGGTCTGCTTTAAAAGCCAGCAATTTAGCCCAGTGAGTTGCAGAAAAGATCTGACTCCTGTCAGGCCCATGCTGAAACTCGGGCTGTAACTCCTCAAAGGTTGTTTCAGCTGGATTGTTTTAGCAACCCCTTGTCCTCAGACAAGTCTGCCCTGCTTTAAATACAGTTAATCTCTTTTAACTAACCTAGAGTGAGAACAAACTGTCATCTGAGCTTTAGCCAGATCAGAACTGAACTGAAAATGCTTTCTCAAAAAGCTTGATGACTTAGCTCCATATCATCTCACCAAGCTGAAAACTAATTAACTCCCCGGGGAATCCTCCGAATTAAAACAAAATTGCATCAGCTCATGCTTTACCGATAGCTAATTGCACCTCTGGCTCCTAAAAGCTTTGTTGTCTTTCGATCTGAGAATCTTTTCAAACATGATTTCAGCAGTCAAACACACTCTAACCCAGGTATTTAACCCTTACTCCACCAAATACTTGGAATAGAATAGAATAGAGGGGCTGGTTTAGCTCACTGGGCTAAATCGCTGGCTTTTAAAGCAGACCAAGCAGGCCAGCAGCACGGTTCGATTCCCTTACCAGCCTCCCCGGACAGGCGCCGGAATGTGGCAACTAGGGGCTTTTCACAGTAACTTCATTGAAGTCTACTCGTGACAATAAGCGATTTTCATTTCATTTCATCTGAAATTCCGACATTCCTCACATCTTTAATCAGAGTGTATACTTCACAGTTCTGCATCATGTAGCAAATTATCAAAGTGAATCATTTCAAATATAAAATCCATTTTATTTTACAGGGTCATCATTGGATGTGGAAATGGAGCTGGGACTGAGATTGCAGCCTGGAATTGTGGAGGAGGTCGCAGGGATGTCGTGCGGGGGAAGGGGAGGGATGGCGGGTTGGGATGGATGGGTGGAGATGGGGTTGGAGTGGGTGGGGGGGGGGAATTTAAGGGGGAGTGGATAAGGCTGGGTTTGAGGGGAGTGGGTGGGGCTGGGTTTGAGGGGAGTGGGTGGGGCTGGGGTTTGAGGGGCGTGGATGGGGTTGGGGTTTGAGGGGAGTGGGTGGGGCTGGGGTGTGAGGGATGTGGATGGGGCTGGGGTTTGAGGGGCGCGGATGGGGTTGGGGTTTGAGGGGAGTGGATGGGGCTGGGGTTTGAGGAGAGTGGATGGGGCTGGGGTTTGAGGGGAGTGGATGGGGCTGGGTTTGAGGGGAGTGGATGGGGCTGGGGTTTGATGGGAGTGGGTGGGGCTGGGGTGTGAGGGGAGTGGTGGGGCTGGGTTTGAGGGGAGTGGATAGGGCTGGGGTTTGAGGGGAGTGGGTGGGGCTGGGGTTTGAGGGGAGTGGGTGGGGCTGGGGTTTGAGGGGAGTGGGTGGGGCTGGGGTTTGAGGGGAGTGGGTGGGGCTGGGTTTGAGGGGAGTGGGTGCGGCTGGGCTGGGGTTTTGAGGGGAGTGGGTGGGGCTGGGTTTGAGGGGAGTGGGTGGGGCTGGGGTTTGAGGGGAGTGCGTGGGGCTGGGGTTTGAGGGGAGTGGATGAGGCTGGGGTTTGAGGGGAGTGGGTGGGGCTGGGGTTTGAGGGGAGTGGATGGGGCTGGGGTTGAGGGGAGTGGGTGGGCTGGGGTTTGAGGGGAGTGGATGGGGCTGGGGTTTGAGGGGAGTGGGTAGGGCTGGGTTTGAGGGGAGTGGGTGGGGCTGGGGTTTGCGGGGAGTGGGTGGGGCTGGGGTTTGAGGGGAGTGGGTGGGGCTGAGTTTGAGGAGAGTGGGTGGGGCTGGGGTTTGAGGGGAGTATAGGGAGGACGGGGATGTTATCGGCCATTTTGAGTGACTCATGAACAGAGCAATTCTACTGTGTTCAAACTCAACACAGCTCACCCTCCAGCGCCTCACCCTCCAGCGCCTCACCCTCCAGCGCCTCACCCTCCAGCGCCTCACCCTCCAGCGCCTCACCCTCCAGCGCCTCACCCTCCAGCGCCTCACCCTCCAGCGCCTCACCCTCCAGCGCCTCACCCTCCAGCGCCTCACCCTCCAGCGCCTCACCCTCCAGCGCCTCACCCTCCAGCGCCTCACCCTCCAGCGCCTCACCCTCCCGTACCTCACGCTAACAATACTCTGGCCTCATTTTGAACTCCCAATTTCCTTTCTGAAATGTGCTCATTTATCTGGTAAAAGGAAATGTTGCGGAAAACTGGGGCTGGGGCTGGAGGGGCAGTTGGGAGATGGAGGGGGTGTTGGATGGTGGAGGGGGAGTTGGGGGCTGGAGGGGCAGTTGGGAGGTGGAGGTGGTGTTGGGGGTGGAGGGGAGTGTCGGGGGTGCAGGGGGAGTTGGGGGTGCAGGGGAGTTGGGGGGTGCAGGGGGAGTTGGGGGGTGTTGGGGGTGGAGGGGGATTTTGGGGGGGTGTTGGGGGTGGAGGGGAGTTGGGGGGTGTTGGGGGTGGAGGGGGATTTTGGAGGGGTGTTGGGGGTGGAGGGGAGGTTGGGGGGGGTGTTGGGGGTGGAGGGGGATTTTGGGGGGTGTTGGGGGTGGAGGGGAGTTGGGGGGGTGCAGGGGGAGTTGGGTGCAGCGGTGTTGGATGGTGGAGGGGGAGTTGGGGATGCAGGGGGAGATGGGGGGGGTGTTGGGGGTGGAGGGGAGTGTCGGGGGAGTTGGGGGTGCAGGGGAGTTGGGGGTGGAGGGGGATTTTGGGGGGGTGTTGAGGGGTGTCGGGGGTGAAGGGGGAGTTGGGGGGTGCAGGGGGAGTTGGGGGGGGTATTGGGGGTGGAGGGGGATTTTGGGGGGTGTTGGGGGTGTCGGGGGTGAAGGGGGAGTTGGGGGGGTGTTGGGGGTGAAGGGGGAGTTGGGGGGGGTGTTGTGGGTGAAGGGGGAGTTGGGGGGTTGTTGGGGGGTGTCGGGGGTGAAGGGGCAGTTGGGGGGGTGTTGTGGGTGAAGGGGGAGTTGGGGGGGGGGTGTTGGGGGGTCGGGGGGGGTGTCGGGGGTGAAGGGGGAGTTGTGGGGGGGGGGGGGTGAATGGATTACAGATAACTGTGAGGGATAGACATTCTGCGACACAATCTATAACTCAGTAAAAGGCAGAGAGCAAGTACGTACCGGCATTCCCAAGTATCCTGGAGGTCCCGGGGCTCCGGCTTCTCCCGTATCACCCTGAAAGATAATCAGAGAGAAACTGAAAAGCAATATCACTGAGACACAACAGACAAGAACAAGGAGTTAGGAGATGGGATGTAAAGTTACCACTGGTACAGTGTCAGTAAAGCACTGGCTAACACTGGTACAGTGTTTGTAAAGCACTGGCTAACACTGGTACAGTGTTTGTAAAGCACTGGCTAACACTGGCACAGTGTTTGTGAAGCACTGGCTAACACTGGCACAGTGTCAGTAAAGCACTGGCTAGCACTGGCACAGTGTCTGTAAAGCACTGGCTAACACTGGCACAGTGTCAGTAAAGCACTGGCTAACACTGGCACAGTGTCAGTAAAGCACTGGCTAACACTGGCACAGTGTCAGTAAAGCACTGGCTAACACTGGCACAGTGTCAGTAAAGCACTGGCTAACACTGGCACAGTGTTTGTAAAGCACTGGCTAACACTGGTACAGTTTTTGTAAAGCACTGGCTAACACTGGCACAGTGTCTGTAAAGCACTGGCTAACACTGGCACAGTGTCAGTAAAGCACTGGCTAACACTGGCACAGTGTCAGTAAAGCACTGGCTAACACTGGCACAGTGTCAGTAAAGCACTGGCTAACACTGGCACAGTGTCTGTAAAGCACTGGCTAGCACTGGCACAGTGTCAGTAAAGCACTGGCTAACACTGGCACAGTGTCTGTAAAGCACTGGCTAACATTGGCACAGTGTCAGTAAAGCACTGGCTAACACTGGCGCAGTGTCAGTAAAGCACTGGCTAACACTGGTACAGTGTCAGTAAAGCACTGGCTAACACTGGCACAGTGTCTGTAAAGCACTGGCTAACACTGGCACAGTGTCAGTAAAGCACTGGCTAACATTGGCACAGTGTCTGTAAAGCACTGGCTAACACTGGCACAGTGTCTGTAAAGCACTGGCTAACACTGGCACAGTGTCAGTAAAGCACTGGCTAACACTGGCACAGTGTTTGTAAAGCACTGGCTAACACTGGCACAGTGTTTGTAAAGCACTGGCTAACACTGGCGCAGTGTCAGTAAAGCACTGGCTAACACTGGCACTGTGTTTGTAAAGCACTGGCTAACACTGGTGCAGTGTCAGTAAAGCACTGGCTAACACTGGCACAGTGTCAGTAAAGCACTGGCTAACACAGGCACAGTGTTTGTAAAGCACTGGCTAACACTGGTACAGTGTTTGTAAAGCACTGGCTAACACTGGTACAGTGTCAGTAAAGCACTGGCTAACACTGGCAGTGTTTGTAAAGCACTGGCTAACACTGGCACAGTGTCAGTAAAGCACTGGCTAACACTGGTACAGTGTCAGTAAAGCACTGGCTAACACTGGTACAGTGTTTGTAAAGCACTGGCTAACACTGGCACAGTGTCAGTAAAGCACTGGCTAACACTGGTACAGTGTTTGTAAAGCACTGGCTAACACTGGTGTTTGTACAACACTGGCTAACACTGGCACAGTGTTTGTAAAGCACTGGCTAACACTGGCACAGTGTCAGTAAAGCACTGGCTAACACTGGTACACAGAGAGAGGCTCAATGACTCCACTTGCTACGGATTCCATTGCTCGGGAAAAACTGCATCAGTTGACTTTGTGAGTCAGGGTCCCTGGGGGCAACGCTCAACACCAATACCTACCCCAGCGGTAAACATGACATTCCCAATCTGTTATTGAGACAGTGCTGCACTGTCAGAGGGTCAGTACTGAGGGAGTGCCGCACTGTCAGAGGGTCAGTACTGAGGGAGTGCCGCACTGTCAGAGGGGCAGTACTGAGGGAGTGCCGCACTGTCAGAGGGTCAGTACTGAGGGAGTGCCGCACTGTCAGAGGGGCAGTACTGAGGGAGTGCCGCACTGTCAGAGGGTCAGTACTGAGGGAGTGCCGCACTGTCAGAGGGTCAGTACTGAGGGAGTGCCGCACTGTCAGAGGGTCAGTACTGAGGGAGTGACATTTACATTACTTACATTTTTTAAAAAAAAGAGTACCCAATTCTTTTTTTTCAATTAAGGGGCAATTTAGTGTGGCCAATCCACCTACCCCTCACATCTTTGGGTTGTGGGGGTGAGACCCACACAGACATGGGGAGAATGTGCAAACTCCACACGGACAGTGACCCGGGGCCAGGGGCGAACCGGGTTCTTGGCTCGGTAAGACAGCAGTGCTAACCACTGTGCCATCTTCCTTCCATTTGCATTACAATGCAGATTAAAGTATGTTGTTATTATAATGCCCGAATAACTTAGAAGGCACATGGCACCAATTGCTTATTTGGCACATGGGTTCATTTATTAAGACGAGGCACATGAGAAGAGTTATATATTGGTGTAAAGTTAGATGACATCAGAGCTGTGTGTGTGTATGCTCTGCTCAAAACAAACGTGAAACTAGGACTGGATGTCATGACACATTTCCCTTCTAGTGATGTCATGCTGTAGGTATATTGTAGCCAAATATAGCCAACATTGACCCTAATTAATAGACATCCTATTAATGAAATCCTACATGAGTTGACCCCAAGTTAGTCCCCCACTGGGCAGTAATGTGAAATATTTCCAGAAAGACGCAGATTCTGAGAATTTTGAAGTGAATAAACTACCTTCTCGCCAACTGCTCCGGGATTCCCAATACCTCCAGAAGGACCTTGTGGACCCTGTGATACAAAAATACATTGGTGTTAAACAGAAGAGAGCAGGTTGGAGTTCACAGCTCCTTCCATAAACTGGCTTTGCTTCTTGAATTGTAATTTGTGGTTTAACTTTCCATCTCAAGTCAGTCTAATTAGATCCTTACAATCGCCAGTACAACTCACAAATAATAAGTGCAGCAAACAAGAGACACTCGTGGTTTACAGTGTCTCCCTGTACTTCAGAAGCCACATGCTTTTAGTCAGGATTTAGTCTGTGGATTTGATGTTTCCCTGTACGTTGGGATAATTGATTTTATTCCTGTCTACAGTCTCGCTGTCTTTCCTTTTACAGCTCACCAAGTAAAACAAATAGCTGTTGTGGTAACATAAGGCACTATGAGCATCACTGTCCCCATCAAACATTCCCTGGGCAGGTACAGCACGGGGTTAGATACAGAGTAAAGCTCCCTCTACACTGTCCCATCAAACACTCCCAGGGCAGGTACAGCACGGGGTTAGATACAGAGTAAAGCTCCCTCTACACTGTCCCCATCAAACACTCCCAGGACAGGTACAGCACGGGGTTAGATACAGAGTAAAGCTCCCTCTACACTGTCCCCATCAAACACTCCCATGACAGGTACAGCACGGGGTTAGATACAAAGTAAGTTCCCTCTACACTGTCCCCATCAAACCCTCCCAGGACAGATACAGCACGGGGTTAGATACAGAGTAAAGCTCCTTCTGCACTGTCCCCATCAAACACTCCCAGGACAGGTACAGCACGGGGTTAGATACAGAGTAAAGCTCCCTCTATACTGTCCCCATCAAACACTCCCAGGACAGGTACAGCACGGGGTTAGATACAGAGTAAAGCTCCCGATACACTGTCTCCATCAAACACTCCCAGGACAGGTACAGCACGGGGTTAGATACAGAGTAAAGCTGCCTCTACACTGTCCCCATCAAACACTCCCAGGACAGGTACAGCACGGGGTTAGATACAGAGTAAAGCTCCCTCTACACTGTCCCCATCAAACACTCCCAGGGCAGATACAGCATGGGGTTAGATACAGAGTAAAGCTCCCTCTACACTGTCCCTATCAAACACTCCCAGGACAGGTACAGCATGGGGTTAGATACAGAGTAAAGCTCCCGCTACACTGTCTCCATCAAACACTCCCAGGACAGGTACAGCACGGGGTTAGATACAGAGTAAAGCTCCGTCTACACTGTCCCCATCAAACACTCCCAGGACATGTACAGCACGGGGTTAGATACAGAGTAAAGCTCCCTCTACACTGTCCCCATCAAACACTCCCAGGACAGGGACAGCACGGGGTTAGATACAGAGGAAAGCTCCCTGTACACTGCCCAATATTGGAGTGCCTCATGATGTACCAGTTCCCGCTTCCAATATGAAGATTTCTGGTGATGTCCATTGGATGGTTTAAAGCTGTTTGTTTGACCTGTTGACTCTGGGCTTGTGCTGTCCAAGCTATTTGAGGAAGGGTTTGAGCAGATTGGACAGTTAAGTGAATTTATTGCCAAGTCGCAGAATTGTTGGGGTGCACAAGGAGACCATTTGGCACCATCGTGACTCTCCAAACAAGCATCATGGCTCAGTGAACTTTCCCCCTTGCCCCCTGCCATTTATTCAAATCATTTAATTCCCTCGCGAATGTTACGATTGAACCTGCATTCACCACACATCCAGGAAGCACATTCCAGACCCAAACACTCACCGTGTGAAAAAACTCCTCATTTTTGATCCTTTTACTAGGGGAGAAGCCCCCCCTGCCACCCACCCCATTCCCTCCATTCAGCCCTCTGACGATTTTGAAATCTCCTCTCTGTCTTCTTCTCTCCAAGGAGAACAGTCCCAATCTCTCCAATCTATCCTTCTATATCCACTCAGACTTATTGCCCAGATCTGCAGACTGCTGCATTTCCGCTCGCCTCTAATAGCGAGGCCAGAGCAAATGAGACACTTCACTAGCACATTTCCCGTTTTCCATCTTGAGGGATTTCCATTGCTCCACCATCGGTGATCCAGGATGCTGAGCTCTGGAATCCCATCGTAAACTTCACCACTTCTCTCTCCTTAAACCTCCCTCTTTGCTCAGCTGTTTAGTTTCCTGTCCGAACATCTCCCGATGTAAATTAGTCCCAATTTCCAAGCTGGATATTTGCTCGGTGCTCAGTAGAGGATGCAGGTTATTGTAAAACTAGATTGATGATCTCAGACAAGTCATTTAACACAATTTTGAGGCTGGTTCAAAAAGAATGTTCTAGGACGTAGGCGAGCTGAGTTTCCTGTGACTCAGCGTAACTATGGTTACAGAAGAGGATAAACTATTCAACGGAGGAATACTTACATCTGCTCCAGGAGCACCTGATGGCCCTCTGGGTCCTGGGGGGCCAGGTGGACCCTGGGAATAGAAACATTGGACAAGTCAATCGCATTATTGAACCCATTCACTGAACCTTAAATACTCCAAATTTAATGTGAAAGATAAGCCTCAGTAAGTTTAATGAAGCTTGTTATGCAAAAACACACTTACCATTGGTCCAACATCACCTGTTTCACCTTTCTCACCTGGTGGACCAGGTAATCCCTGGAAAAGATTTGAACATCCAACAGTTTATTATCTGAATATCTCCATCAAGGTAACAATCCTGCTGCCATTTCCCATGGGGAGTCGTTCCCCCCCTCTGCTCTTTCCCCATTGCCCTGAAACTTATCCTGTTTCCAATCCCCTTTTGAAAGTTCCTGTTGAATCTGCTCCCATCGCCCTTTCAGGCAGAACCTTCCAGATCACAACATCTCGCTGTGTGAAGAAATTCTAAACTCCTCCCCGGTTCTTCTGCCTATTCCCTTCAATCTGAATCCCTCTGATAACCGACTCTTCTGTTAGTGGAAAGAATTACTCTGTCAAACTCCTGTGCCATTTTGAACGCCTCGATTAAATCTCCCCTTAACCTTCTCCGCTCTGAGGAGAACGATCCCAGCTTCCCCAGTCTCTCCGCATTAACTGCACTCCCTTCAGCCCTGGGACATTCCAGTGAATCTCCTCCACCCCCTCTCCAAGGCCTTGACATACTTCCTAAAATGCAGGGCTGAGAATCGGACACAATTCCCCAGCTACGGTCCAACTAGTCATTTCTAAAGGTTCAGCAATAGCTTCCTTGTTTCCAATACTACGTTAACAAAGCCAATGATCATTTATGCTTTTTAACAGTTTTATGAAATTGTCTGTCACTTTTAAAGATTCATGTACATAAATCCCCAGGGTTCTCTGCTCGTCTTGAGTCCTTTAGTTTGTTTTGCCTCTCATTATAATTCCGACCAAAAGACTTTGCTCTTATCTCTTGAATCAGTGACCAGGATGTGCCACTCACAGTTCCGGCCACTAAACCCAACTGCACGCCAAATGTCAGATTTTAACATTCATTAATCTCCTGGAAAAATGTAAGTCATGTGCCATTTTTGATAGCTGTGTGAGTTAGCTGCTAGTTAGCTGCTAGTTATTTGTGACAGTTTTGCCCTCTGACTCTGGTGGTAATGGGTGAGGGTACAGGGCAGCTTTGACAGGTATCAGAGAAGGAACAGTACAGCCTGAATATCAAAACAACAGCACGAAACCGACGATTGATCCATGAAGCCTGTCGCAGTCAGTGTCTGATTGTTCATCAAAAATGTGCTGATTTGAATGATTCTGCAACCAAAGCAGCAACATTCGATTCTAGGTTTGGAAATGAATAGGCAGCTTGGAGAGACAAATAGACTGAAGACACAGAACGTAACTTACCTGGAGACCAACCGGACCAGGAGGTCCATGGAAGCCCCTTGGACCTTCATCACCTTTCTGGCCAAAGAGACCCTGTTGTCCTCTCGGACCAGGCTCACCATCAGCCCCCTGCAATACAAACATGGCAGATTGTCAGATTTCCTGCTAACAGACCCTTGGTGTACTGTAACAATGCGAGGGAATAACCACCATACTCACAGCTGGCCCCGGCTGTCCTATCGGGCCTTGAGGTCCTGAAGGACCAGGTGGACCCTGCAACAAAACAGCAGACAAACACCTTCAGTAAGAAGCATTGTATCCAGCAAACCCCGGACGCTGAGATCTCCGATTGGTGAAGAGTATTTGAACCGACAACAGCCAATAACATCATCTGTGGGCCTTCTGCAGCTCTTCAGAACAGCAGAGACCCACTGCAGATTCCACCCCCTCCCCGCAACCCAGCAGACCCCCCCCCCCCCACTCCGCTATTCCAGCAGACGCCCCCCCCCCCCTCCCCGTTCAGTCTCGGGCAACTTGGGGGCAAAATTCAGCTTCAGATACACAAGAAGTCTAAAGAGGGTGAAATCAGGCAGCCAAACAGAGCAGCAAGGTTGGATTTGACCCCCTTTGTTCTTTGATGGGGTGGGTCCTGAGCCACACTCAGCCCAGGCTGGAACCAGGGGAGCACGTTTCCAATTCTGTGCTGCACATAAAGCCTGCGGAATGGTGCCACTCTGCACTATTAAACATTCCTCCAGGGTCTTTGAGGAGGATTCTAATTGAATCAGGGTCAGTTCTCTAATGAAATGAAATGAAAATCGCTTATTGTCACAAGAAGGCTTCAAATGAAGTTACTGCGAAAAGCCCCTAGTCGCCACATTCTGGCACCTGTTCGAGGAAGCTGGTACGGGAATTGAACCGTGCTGCTGGTCTGCCTTGGTCTGCTTTAAAAGCCAGAGATTTAGCCCTGTGCTAAAGCAGCCCCTTAACCCTAAGAGCCAAAGGTTGTCCCTTTGTTTCTAAGAGTTGGACACAGATGTGGAGACAGCACGATGCAAACAGGACGTTCTCCATCTCGATCAGATCACCCATTTTCATCAGTTATGGATCTCATTTTCTCCTCAATATTGTCACATCATTCCATGGTGCTATCTCCCTATCTTAGTCCAGGTTGAGTGATGATGTTATGGAGCCACAAATCAGAGAGATGTTATACCATCCCAGCTGGCTGGGCTTACAAGTGCTGTCTGCCGTTCAGAGGGATTGTCTCTCATTTCAGGTAAGAAAGTCCTGGCTGCAAGCCCCACTCTAACCCGGACTGTCACTGCCAGTGCAGTGACTGAGGGAATGCTGCATTGCTGTAGCCCCTGTCTTTTGGATGGGACATTAAACTGAGGATCCATAGGTGGGTGTAAAAGATCCCACAGCCACTATTTTGAGTAAGCAGAGGCATCTGTCTGGTGTCTTGAGCCAATATTTATCCCTTAATCAACATCACCAAAACAGAGGGCGGAATTCTTCGACCCATCGCCGGGGGGCGGTGTGAATCCCGGCCCCCGCTGGCCACCGAATTCTCCGACACCAGAGATTTGGCGGGGGCAGGAATCGCGTCGGTCAGTGGCCGCTCACAGCGCCCCCCCCCCCCCCCCCGCCCCCGCCGATTCTCTGACCCGCGATGGGCCGAATTCCCGCCCAATCTTTGCCTGTCCCGCCGGCGTAAATTAGACTAGGTCACTTACTGGCAGGACCTGGCGGCGCGGGTAGGCTCCGGGGTCCTGGGGGGCGGGAGGGGCGCGGGGCGATCTGGCCCTGGGGGGTGCCCCCCTGGTGGCCTGGCTAGCAGTCAGGCCTGTGCCGTGGGGGCCCTCTTTTCCTATGCGCCGGCTGTGTCAGCCTCCACGATGGCTGACGCGTAGGTGAACACACTCTGCGCATGCGCGGGGATGACGTCAGCAGCCATTGACGCTCCCGCGCATGCGCGGACCTATGCCGGCCGCCGGAGTCCCTTCGGCCCTGGCTGGCGTGGTGCCAAAGTCCATCCACGTTGGCTGGCGGCCTAGCCCCTGAAGGTGTGGAGGATTCCTCGCCGGGTACAGGAGAATCCCGCCCAGAGGATCTGGTCATTATCATATTAATGTGTGTGGGATCTTGCAATGCTCATAGAGGCTGCTGTGTTTCCGACATAATAATAATCGCTTTTTGTCACGAGTGGGCTTCAATGAAGTTACTGTGAAAAGCCCCTAGTCGCCACATTCCGGCACCTGTTCAGGGAGGCTGGTGCGGGGATTGAACCTGCGCTGCTGGCATTGTTCTGCATTACAAGCCAGCTGTTTAGCCCACATTACAACTGTGACTCAACTTCATTGCCTGCAAAGCACTTTGCGACATCCTGAGGTTGTGAAAGGTGCTACAGAAATGCACGTTGTTGTTTTTGTCTTGTGCCTATCCTTGATCGAGGGACACACTGTACTGAACATTTTGGAAGAGGATTTTTCTGGCTAACGAAGCAGCTTCACCGAGTCTTACCTGCAGAGTGATCACTGCCAGAGAGAGCTGGCGTGCGGAGCACCGATATTAAAACATTGTCATTCTCCCGAATTAACAGTTAACAGGAGCTGAACAAACCCAGTCAGCAGATTGGTGGCCCCGGCTTTGAGTGAGGCCTCTCAGCGAATCAGACATTCTCCACATTGACGATTCTCACCTGTTCTCCCTTGTCCGCTTTACTCCCTTTTTGCCCGGGCTCGCCTGTTTCACCCTGATAGGACAAAGAGGCAAATGTCAAGGGTCATTGGTCCTGAAACAAAATCCACTTTACTATAACCTGTTACACTCTGCATCGCCCAACCATCCCACCCCGGCCCCACCCCCCCCCCCCGGCCCCCTCCCCCCCCCCCCCCCGCCCCCCCCCTCCCCCCGCACCCCCCCCCCCCCCCCCCCCCCCCCCCCCCCCCCCCCCCCCATCCCCCCCCCACCCCCCCCCACCCCCCCCCCCCCCCATTCTCCCCCACCCCCTGTGGATCCAGCTCCCCTCCCCCACTCCCCCTGGTACCCCGGTCCCACATTCTCCCCACTCCCTGTGGGATCCAGTCCCACATTCTCCCCACTCCCGTGTGGTAGCGAGGTCCACATTTCCCACTCTGTGGGATCAGTCCCACATTCTCCCCCTCCCGTGGTAGCGAGTTCCACATTTCCCACCTTGGGAGCGAGTCCCAATCTCCCACTCCCTGTGGGAGCGACTCCCACATTCTCCCCACTCCCTGTGGGAGCGAGTCCCACATTCTCCCCACTCCCTGTGGGAGCGAGTCCCACATTCTCCCCACTCCCTGTGGGAGCGAGTCCCACATTCTCCCCACTCCCTGTGGGAGCGAGTCCCACATTCTCCCCACTCCCTGTGGGAGCGAGTCCCACATTCTCCCCACTCCCTGTGGGAGCGAGTCCCACATTCTCCCCACTCCCTGTGGGAGCGAGTCCCACATTCTCCCCACTCCCTGTGGGAGCGAGTCCCACATTCTCCCGAGCGAGGCAGATCCTTGCCTCGAGGGCCAGTTGAGTATTCAGGCAGGAACTCAGTTTTGAGGTGAGAGCTCTGAAAACACTCCAGAGGCGACACAGAGAACAGAAGTTTCACCTGAATTCCGAAATCTCTGTCTCATTGGCCCTTATTTTTGGTCTCACTACAAGTGGAAACTTCTTTTTGATTTCGACCCTTTAAAAACTTTGTTCAGGTCACCCCTCCAACCTTCTCTTTTACAGAAAGGAACGGCAACTTGATCAGTCTGTCCTGACAGTTGGAACCTCTCACTTTGGTATCATCCTTGTAAATCTATTCTTTACCCTCTCCAGTGCCTCTATATCCTTTTAACAAGGCGGACCGGTATTGAAGCCAGTGCTCTAGGTTAGGTCTAATCAAGGCTCTACACACATTTAAAATAATTCCTGCTTTTTACAAATTCATCCTTCTGTAAATAAATCCCAATTTTTAATTTTTAGGACTTAATTCGCCTGCTTTGCTATTTTTTGTGAATCATCCAATTCTGATCTGCTCATTGTCTTCACACCTTGTCTCCATCTTCACCAGGTGGTCCTGATGATCCGGCTGGACCCGGGAGACCGACTGGGCCCTGGATTCCATCTCGACCTGCTGGTCCCTGAGGCCCCTTCTCACCCTGTAAGCGGAAGGAGAGAGGAACATTAAAGAATGGAGTCACTTAAATGTACAACCAAACCCAATATGTTCATTGCCATTTGAATGTCAATATGTTGCAGTTCTGTTCGATGAAGGACTCCAATTCCTTCACTCTCTCTGTCTGGTTTCCTGGATTTTTGACAGTTCATTAAAGGCCTCGGATGCTGGAAACCCTGATGATTGGTTACCTGCTGCTCAATGTCTGTATTTGCTATCTGTGTTCTCAGAAGTGAATCATCCCTCCAACTAGTTTGATGAACTAGCGAGGCAGATCCTTTTGGCAGTCCTTGCCTTGAGGGCCAGTTGAGTATTCAGGCAGGAACTCAGTTTTGAGGTGAGAGCTCTGAAAACACTCCAGAGGCGACACAGAGAACACCAGGGCTATGCATCAAACACGAGAGGAGACAGCACATAGTGGCTGGTACATTGTAAAAGCACATTGAGGGCGGGATTCTCCGCTATCCGGCGGGCGGTCTGTACCGGCGCCAAAGCGTGGCGTGAACCACTCCGGCGACGGGCTGCCCGGAAGGTGTGGAATCCTCCGGGATTTTTTCTCCGCGCTGGCCATGGTGGAGCTTTACACAGGCGGGCGCAGAGGGAAAGAGTGCCCCCACAGCACAGGTCTGCCCATAGATCGGTGGGCCCCGATCACGGGCCAGGCCACCAGATCCCCCCCCCCCCCGAGGACTCCGCAGGCCGTCCGCAGAGCCAGGTCCCACCGGTAAGAACCTTCTGTAATTTACGCTGGTGGGACTGGCCGAAAATGGGCAGCCGCTTGGCCCATCGCGGGGCGGGGAATCGCCGAAGGGGCCGCTGCTAACGGCCCCCGACCAGTGTGGCGCGATTCCCGCCCTCGCCAAAAAACTGGCGGCAGAGACTTTGGCAGCCGGCGTTGGGGTGGGATTCACCGCCGCCCCCTCGGTGATTCCCCAGCCAGGTGGGGGGTCGGAGAATCCAGCCCTAACAGTTTATAGAGAATGAGTGAATTGGCGTTGCATTCACAGCAAAGTAAGGGAGAATACACACAATGGCTATAGATTGAATCAGAAGAAGCTGTACTTACAGGGGCTCCTTTTTCACCAGAAGGGCCTGGAGGACCTTGAGGCCCAGGTCGCCCTGGGAGTCCAATCGGCCCGGCTGGCCCAGCCTTCCACGGTCACCTGGTGATCCCTTTGAGGAAGGAAAACAAATTATCATTAAAGGTTAAAATGAAAATGTCACCTGCAATCCTGGACTTTAGGGATAATTAACTATCTCAGGAGGGACACACTGATTTTAAACACGTTCGGAATTGGCTGTTCGGCCCTGGGATGGGCAATGGGCTGACAAGGAGGGGTTTCAGGGTGAGGCTGACAAGGAGGGGTTTCAGGGTGAGGGACATTGACCCTGGGTCACCCAGTCTGTCAGCCCGTCCTTAACAGCAGAAACCTGAATTTTATGCTTTGAATTCTCACATTCTGTGATCTGTGCCTTTTACAGTGAGCGGTGCCCTATCCTGGCCCAGGCTAAGGACTGACCGGCCATCACTCCCTCCCTTCCCCAAACACAGAGGGCTGTTTTCTGAGGGAAGGTTTGAGTGCTCCAGCCGGCCTCAGTGGGATTTCCAGCCCTCCACAGCTGCGAGATCATCCTGTCCTGCCAACGGTGACCCCCCTCCCACCCCGGGTTGCCTGGCAATGGAGGATGCGAACAACAGAAAACCCCATTGACAGCGGCGAGGCCAGAAGATCACGCCATCGGCCAATAGTGAGCTGCCTCTGCTGCCACATTCCATCCCGCGGGGGTGGGCAAGGGGAAATCCCACCCCAATGTGGATCCGTGTTCCCATCATTCCACAGGAACCCAGGACGTGTTGGCATTGCCTAATGTTTCTGAAAGACAGCTAGTGTGTCTCTTCACATTAATATCGAAACTCCTTCATTCAAACCTCTCTCACTGTCACATGGGGAAATGTTCCAATTGTAAATCCTTGGGCTGGTGCTTGTCCTTTGGGACTGGACATTGGAAATTCACAAATCTCGGCCGACATTTTGCCCAGTCGGTGCTGTGGTGCAAAATCTCGCAAGAGGCTAAAAACGAGACTCTCCCTGGTGGGATCTCCCGACGCGATTGCCCCCCCTTCCCCAACAGTCACCCAGCCAGGTCCACGCCCAGGAAGGTGAATGAAAATCGCTTATTGTCACGAGTAGGCTTCAATGAAGTTACTGTGAAAAGCCCCTAGTCGCCACATTCCGGCGCCTGTTCGGGGAGGCTGGTACGGGAATCGAACCTGCGCTGCTGGCCTGCCTTGGTCTGCTTTCAAAGCCAGCGATTTAGCCCAGTGTGCTAAACCAGCCCCTCAAGTCAGGAACTGCTGGAAATTACGCGAGTAAAGCTGCTTTTGATAAAAAACCCGGATGTTTTCGCCCATCATCTGTGATAGGCTGTCCAAAGACATTCGGAAACACGGGTTGTGGGTTATTTGCTGATACATTTACAGGTGGAGGTTTGGTGGAATGAATGAGGAATCAGGAACCTACATCCCTCCGCACTTAGAAAAGCACTTCCCAGAATTAGCCCTGTGACTGAATCCAGGCGTCAATCCTCCCAGATCAACCTGCAGCCTCCAGCAATTAAAGATAAATCTCCCACACAGGTGTGCATTTCTCAAGTTTATTATCTCTTTTGTTTATAAAAATATTGAAGTTGGTGGGACTAAAATCCTGTTTGAGCCGCAGGTTGATGGTGGGGAGGGGTCAGGGGGTTGGAGGTCATGTGAAGGAGCAGGTCCAATCAGAGTTGACAACACTAATTCTTGAACATTTGTTTGTCCTCTCGATGTTTCTCACTTACCAAGGGCCCGGGCGGTCCTGGAGGACCTTCGCTGCCTTTCAAACCGATCTGACCCTGTCCACAGAGGAGAAATAACAATCAGTGTCAAGTCCACTAAATATAAGAACAGAATAGGAAAAAGGAGGAGAGGTTATTTTGCCCCTCGAGCCTGTTCAATAATTCAATGAGATCGTGGTTGGTCTTTAATCTCAATCCTGCTTTCCCACATCGCTCAAGATCAACAGAAAGATCGATTGCTGGCTTACACTCACAGACTTGGGGCAGAACCATAGAATCCCTGCAGTGCAGAAGGAGGCCGTAAGGCCCATCGAATCTCTACCGGCCCTTAGAAAGAGTCCTCCATCTAGGCCCAATCTCCCACCATATCAGGGTCAATTTCACATGGCCAATCCACCTAACCTGCACATCGTTCCACCTTGCAAGGAAACCGGAGCAGCCGGAAGAAACCCACGCAGGCACGGCAAAATGTGTAAACTCCACACAGACAGTGACCCGAAGCCGGAATTGAACCCGGGTCCCTGGTGCTGTGAGGCAGCAGTGCTAATTGCTGTAACACCGTGCTGTCCGGGGTCCCTGGCGCTGTGAGGCAGTAGTGCTAATTGCTGTAACACCGTGCTGTCCCGGGCGCTGTGAGGCAGCAGTGCTAATTGCTGTAACACCGTGCTGTCCCGGGTCCCTGGCGCTGTGAGGCAGCAGTGCTAATTGCTGTAACACCGTGCTGTCCCGGGTCCCTGGCGCTGTGATGCAGCAGTGCTAATTGCTGTAACACCGTGCTGTCCGGGGTCCCTGGCGCTGTGAGGCAGTAGTGCTAATTGCTGTAACACTGTTGTCCTGGGTCCCTGGCGCTGTGAGGCAGCAGTGCTAACCGCTGTAACACTGTTGTCCTGGGTCCCTGGCGCTGTGAGGCAGCAGTGCTAATTGCTGTAACACCGTGCTGTCCCGGGTCCCTGGCGCTGTGAGGCAGTAGTGCTAATTGCTGTAACACTGTTGTCCTGGGTCCCTGGCGCTGTGAGGCAGTAGTGCTAATTGCTGTAACACTGTTGTCCTGGGTCCCTGGCGCTGTGAGGCAGTAGTGCTAACCGCTGTGCAGCCGTACTGTCCACGTAATGCCTTTAATCTGCTCTGCCTCATTTTGAGCCTGTGAACATGGGTGCATTGTTACCGGGCACGGGTTAAACCATCCCCCGGATCTTGGAACCGCGACATTAACATGTTATTCACTCGGCAGTAGCTGCAGCTCCTTATACAGACAAAGGTCTTTGCCCAGACTATTCTGCACAAGTGACTGAAACTCTGGGGAAATTCACCCCCACAGTCAGCAACCAGGAATCTCTCAGAGGGGTTTTGTCCACTTAGAATGATTAACGAGAGGAAATGTTTTCCACATAGGTCCATTGTCCCACCTTTACTCATTTACAGCATTACCTCACCACCCTCTCTCAGCTACAGCACACAGCACAGCCTATTCCCACCCAGAAAACACACTGGGAAATATTTATCAAATTTAATTTTAAAAGCTATTATGGATCTTGTTTGTCGCAGGATTTCTGATTGGTCATCACGTGTTCAAAACCCACTGTTTATAAATAAATTATCAGTATCTAACCCCGTGCTGTACCTGTCCTGGGAGTGTTTGATGGGGACAGTGTAGAGGGAGCTTTACTCTGTATCTAACCCCGTGCTGTACCTGGCCTGGGAGTGTTTGATGGGGACAGTGTAGAGGGAGCTTTACTCTGTATCTAACCCCGTGCTGTACCTGTCCTGGGAGTGTTTGATGGGGACAGTGTAGAGGGAGCTTTACTCTGTATCTAACCCCGTGCTGTACCTGTCCTGGGAGTGTTTGATGGGGACAGTGTAGAGGGAGCTTTACTCTGTATCTAACCCCGGGCTGTACCTGTCCTGGGAGTGTTTGATGGGGACAGTGTAGAGGGAGCTTTACTCTGTTTGATGCCTATGGTGCTGGTTATAAGAACATAAGAACTAGGAGTAGGAGTAGGCCATCTGGCCCCTCGAGCCTGCTCCGCCATTCAATGAGATCATGGCTGATTTTTTGTGGACTCAGCTCCACTTTCCGGCCCGAACACCATAACCCTTAATCCCTTTATTCTTCAAAAAACTATCTATCTTTACCTTAAAAACATGTAATGAAGGAGCCTCAACTGCTTCACTGTTCACTTATTTGACGCTGACATTTGGTTACCTAATTTGACAAACTCTATTAGAACTCACTTTACACTATCTCACAGAACATTTAATGAGATAATTGTTGGTGAAACAATCTTGGCGATGGAGGAATGAAGGTTTTTCCGCCATACTTACGAGAGGTCCAGGGAGCCCACGCTCACCAGTGAATCCGCGGAGGCCGGGTGGGCCGTCCTTCCCAGAGGGACCCGCAGGACCAGGATCACCCTGGAGAGAAGTGAAAACGAAGAGTAAATATGATAACAAACCAATCAACAGGTAAGGAACTCCCACAGGAAACTCAGGAGCTCCCAGAAGATCCAAACCAAACCATTGTATATGAAAAAATGACCTTGTTCTTTTTTTTGTTTCTCTCCAAAAATTTAAACCAGAGACAAGACAACAAAATCTACACCGACAGGCTATCGCAATACTGAACTACCCAACACTGTCAGAGGGTCAGTACCGAGGGAGCGCCGCACTGTCAGAGGGTCAGTACTGAGGGAGTGCTGCACTGTCAGAGGGTCAGTACTGAGGGAGTGCTGCACTGTCAGAGGGTCAGTACTGAGGGAGTGCCGCACTGTCAGAGGGTCAGTACTGAGGGAGTGCCGCACTGTCAGAGGGTCAGTACTGAGGGAGAACCGCACTGTCAGAGGGTCAGTACTGAGGGAGTGCTGCACTGTCAGAGGGTCAGTACTGAGGGAGTGCCGCACTGTCAGAGGGTCAGTACTGAGGGAGTGCCGCACTGTCAGAGAGTCAGTACTGAGGGAGTGCTGCACTGTCAGAGGGTCAGTACTGAGGGAGTGCTGCACTGTCAGAGGGTCAGTACTGAGGGAGTGCTGCACTGTCAGAGGGTCAGTACTGAGGGAGTGCTGCACTGTCAGAGGGTCAGTACTGAGGGAGTGCCGCACTGTCAGAGGGTCAGTACTGAGGGAGTGCTGCACTGTCAGAGGGTCAGTACTGAGGGAGTGCTGCACTGTTGATGGAGCTGCCAATCAGATAGGGTGTTTATGTGTGTGGATATCAGAGATCCCATCACATTGAGTCCAGGAAGAGCCGGAGCATTCTCCCCCTGCCCTGGGGCCAGTACTTATCCCTGTTTTCACTCCTCTCTGCTGTAAACCTCAGCTCCTGTGGCAATAGATACAAAATGTTTGTTTGAACATCAATGTAATTCTCTGAAAGCACATTCTAATTTCTCCTGTTTGCCGCGAAGGGGCTCATTTTACTTCTGCTAAACTCTGCATACTTGTAAAATTTCAGTTTCAGTTTCTTGTCATCTCACTCAGATTCTATTTCCTTCCTTTTCATCAATTTCTTGTTCATCCTTTGCTGTTTTTAAAAATCCTCTCAGTCCTCAGCGATAACAAAATTTATATCATTTCATCTGGAGAAATGTCCTGATTGAAGCCTCATTAAAGAGAATTTGATGAGGAGCCGTTCAGGGCAGGTGACTCGGTTGTAGGTTTTAAGAATAATTTCTATGAACGGGAGGGTGGGGAGAGGTTTGAGAGGGAATTCCAGAGCTCGGGGCTGTGCAGATAGCACGGCCGCCAGTGGGAATTGGGCAAGTGCAGAAATCTCAGAGTATTGTAGGAGGTTACAGTGATAGGGAAGCACAAGTGGATAGCACTGTGGCTTCACAGTGCCAGGTCCCAGGTTCAATTCCCCGCTGGGTCACTGTCTGTGCGGAGTCTGTACTTTCTCCCTGTGTCTGTGTGGGTTTCCTCCGGGTGCTCCGGTTTCCCCCCACAATCTAAGATGTGCAGGTTAGGTGGATTGGCCAGGCTAAATTGCCCTTAGTGTCCAAAAAAAGGTTAGGAGAGGTTATTGGGTTACGGGGATAGGGTGGAAATGAGGGCTTAAGTGGGTCAGTGCAGACTTGATGGACCAAATGGTCTCCTTCTGCACGGTATGTTCTATGACAGAGAGGGTTGTTGGTGTTGGAGAAATTTGCAGAGATAGGGAGGATTTGGGGGCTGGAGGAGGCTGCAGAGATGGTAAGGGTTGGGGTTGGAGGAGATTACAGACAAAGGCAGGGTTGGGTTGGAGGAGGTTACAGATAGGGAGGGTTGTTGGGTTTGGAGGAGGTTACAGAGATAGGGAGGGTTGTAAGGGCCGGAGGAGGTTACAGAGATAGGGAAGGCTGTTGAATTTGGAGGATGTTACAAATAGGGGGGGTTGTTGGGTTGGGAAAGGGTTACAGATATAGGGTGGATTTTTGGGGCTTGAGGAGGTTACAGAGATAGGGAGGCTTGTTGGGGCCGGAGGATGCTACAGAGATAGGGAGAGGTGAGGCTATGGAAATACTTGATTAGGAGGATGAGAATCTGAATTTGAGGATGTGACCAGTTGAATTGGATGTGGTGCAGGTTGGGATATGTGCTAAATATTGTACTCATTATCATTAATCATTCCAGTAACTCACAGTACACCAGCAAGTCCGCGGTCTCCAAACTGTCACAAAGTATGGGGGTCATACCTCAAACACTCACCTTTGAACCTTCTTTTCCAGCAGAACCTGGCAGACCTTGTTCTCCAGGGGGCCCAGGGGGCCCTGGGTGACCACGTTCCCCAAGTGGACCTGTCTCTCCTGTGGGACCCTGGCAGGGAAAACAGCCACCAGCACAGTGAGACACACAGCCAACCCTGAGAAACCTCCATCTCCATGCTAACCTTCCATCCCCAACTCCCATCTCTTCCCATGGAAACTGCTGTCAGATGTTTGTTGAATCTACAGGCTGGAAAAATCCACGTTCACTTTATCAAGATGGGCCTTTTTTGTTGAAGAATTTGTGGTGAGATTGATCCTGATTATTTGAATTATCACATGAGAGGGAATGGATGCTTCCTGAATAAGGGGATCGGATTTCCCTTGCCTCTTGTTTGATGTTTAAAGTAATCTGGACAAAAACCTTTAAAACACAGACAAACTGAATTCTTATCTCTGAGAGGGTGGGTGAGTCTCTGGAACTCACTTGTTGAAAAGGTGGTGGAAGTAGAGTCTGAATACCTTTAAGATAGAACTGGGTAGATTCTTGGGAAGCAAGGAGGTGATAGGATATTGGGATACAGATTTGAGGCGACTATCAGGTCAGTGATGACCACATGTCTGTGGGAAACTAATTGCTTCTGGGGGAGCTAATTGCTGCTCCTTCTATAGACACAGGAGTGGGTCCGTCAAACAACGGGAATCAGAGACAAGTCCCAACACAGAAACTGAGCAACAGCACAAACGTTCAGAATCTCCACATCCAAAGGTAAATATGAATCTCAACTTTTACTTTGTGATTATTTAGAGTTTCTGAAAAGAATTTTGAATGATTCTGTACTCACCTGTGGACCAACTACACCAGGAGGACCAGGTGGCCCGGTTTTCCCCTGGAAACCCTGTGTGCAGAAGGATATCAGTTAGTTACAAAGTGAGATTTCATCAGTAATCAACCTCAACGAGGGGGAGAAGGAGGAATCGACTCAGAGTCACTGCAGCACGTGAGTAGTTTCACAGGATGAGACGCAAAGCGACACGGGCCAGTGCGGAAGGATGCTTCCCCTGCCTGCGGGGTCTAGAACCGGGTGCTCCGGTTTCCTCCCACAAGTCCCGAAAGACATGCTTGTTAGGTTAGGGGAGGACATTCTGAATTCTCCCTCGGTGCACCCGAATAGGCGCCAGAATGTGGCGACTAGGGGATTTTCACAGTAACTTCATTGCAGTGTTAATGGAAGCCTACTTGTGACACTAATAGAGATTATTATTATTATGACCTTCTCCTGTTTCCCATTTATTATATTCCAGGCAATGATCAACACCAATGCTCCAAGATGAAGCTCCTTCCAATCTTCATAGAGGCTTCAGTCAAATGTCGGGACCTCCACACCCCCACCCCACACCCCGTTCCACAAACACAAGTGCAGTAAACCTGTGAAATTGAGGTGCAATAACTCTAAACAACAGGAACATTATATCCAACCCAACTCAACACAACCCAACGCAGCCCAACCCAACTCCCTTAATCTCACTCCAACCCAACTCAACACAACCCAACGCAGCCCAACCAATCTCACTCCAACCCAACTCAATCCAACCCAATGTAGCCCAACCAATCTCTGACCAAACCAACGTAATCCAATGCAGCCCAACGAAGTCCAGCCCGACCAGATCCAGCCCAACTCAGCCCAACTCAACACAAGCCAGCCCAATGCAGACCAACCCAATGCAGACCAAACCAATTCACCCCAACCCAACTCAACACAACAATACCCAACCCAACACAACTCAGTTCAACTCAATGCAGTCCAACGCAACGCAGTCCAACTCAACGCAGTCCAACTCAACCCAGTCCAACTCAACCCAGTCCAACTCAACCCAGTCCAACTCAACCCAGTCCAACTCAACCCAGTCCAACTCAACCCAGTCCAACTCAACCCAGTCCAACTCAACCCAGTCCAACTCAACCCAGTCCAACTCAACCCAGCCCAACTCAACGCAGCCCAACTCAACGCAGCCCAACTCAACGCATCCCAACTCAACGCAGCCCAACTCAACGCAGCCCAACTCAACGCAGCCCAACTCAACGCAGCCCAACTCAACGCAGCCCAACTCAGCGCAGCCCAACTCAGCGCAGCCCAACTCAGCGCAGCCCAACTCAGCGCAGCCCAACTCAGCGCAGCCCAACTCAGCGCAGCCGAAGTCAACGCAGCTCAACTCAACGCAGCCCAACTCAACGCAGCCCAACCCAACTCTGCCAAACTCACCTCAACTCAACCCAACCCAACTCCACCAACTCACCTCAACTCAACCTACTCCTACTCAACCCAACTCAGCCGAACCCAACCCCAAACTCAATGCAACTCAGCCCAATCCAACTGAACTCAGCCCAAGTCAACTTAGCCCAACTCAGCCCAACCCAACTAAACTCAGCCCAACTCAACTCAGCCCAACCCAACTCAACTCAGCCCAACCCAACTCAACTCAGCCAAACCCAACTCAACTCAGCCAAAACCAACCTAGCCCAACCCAACCCAGCCCAACCCAACTCAGCCAAACCCAACTCAACTCAGCCAAAACCAACCTAGCCCAACCCAACCCAGCCCAACCCAACTCAGCCCAACTCAACTCAGCCAAACCCAACTCAACTCAGCCAAACCCAACCCAGCCCAACCCAACTCAGCCAAACCCAACTCAACTCAGCCAAACCCAACCCAGCCCAACCCAACTCAGACCAACCCAACTCAACGCAGCCAAACCCAACCCAGCCCAACCCAACTCAGACCAACCTAACTCAGACCAACCCAACTCAACTGGACTCAGCTCAAAGCAACTCAACCCAACTCAGCCCAACCCAACTCAGCCCAGCCCAACTCAGCCAGCCCAACTCAGCCCAGTCCAACTCAACCCAAGACAACCCAACCAAACTAAAACCAAACCCAACCCAGCCCAAACCAACTCAACACAGCCCTACTCAGCCCAACCCAACTAAACTCAGCCCAACTCAATTCAATCCTACCCTACCCAACTTAACTCAATGCAACTGAACTCATCCCAAACTAACTCAATCCAAAGCAGCCAAACATACCTCAGCCCAACTCATCTCAACTCATCTCAGCCCAACTCATCTCAACTCCACCCAACCCACCCCAAACTCAACCATATTCATCCCAATCCAACTGAACTCAGCCCAAGTTAACTTAGCCCAACTCAGCCCAACTGAACTCAGCGCAAAATACTCAGCCCAAACCAACTCAAACCATGCAAGCCAGCCCAAACCAACTCAGCATGACCCAAGCAAACCCAAGTGAAACCAACCCAACTCAACTCAACACAGCCCGACTCAGCACAGCCCGACTCAGCACAGCCCGACTCAGCACAGCCCGACTCAGCACAGCCCGACTCAGCACAGCCCGACTCAGCACAGCCCGACTCAGCACAGCCCGACTCAGCACAGCCCGACTCAGCACAGCCCGACTCAGCACAGCCCGACTCAGCACAGCCCGACTCAGCACAGCCCGACTCAGCACAGCCCGACTCAGCACAGCCCGACTCAGCACAGCCCGACTCAGCACAGCCCGACTCAGCACAGCCCGACTCAGCACAGCCCGACTCAGCACAGCCCGACTCAGCACAGCCCGACTCAGCACAGCCCGACTCAGCACAGCCCGACTCAGCACAGCCCGACTCAGCACAGCCCGACTCAGCACAGCCCGACTCAGCACAGCCCGACTCAGCACAGCCCGACTCAGCACAGCCCGACTCAGCACAGCCCGACTCAGCACAGCCCGACACAGCACAGCCCGACTCAGCACAGCCCGACTCAGCACAGCCCGACTCAGCACAGCCCGACTCAACACAGCCCGACTCAACACAGCCCGACTCAGCCCAACCCAACTCAGCCCAACCCAACTCAGCCCAACCCAACTCAGCCCAACCCAACTCAGCCCAACCCAACTCAGCCCAACCCAACTCAGCCCAACCCAACTCAGCCCAACCCAACTCAGCCCAACCCAACTCAGCCCAACCCAACTCAGACCAACCCAACTCAGATCAACCCAACTCAGACCAACCCAACTCAGCCCAGCCCAAATCAGCCCAACCCAACTCAGCCCAACCCAACTCAGCCCAACCCAACTCAGCCCAACCCAACTCAGCCCAGCCCAACTCAGCACAGCCCAACTCAGCCCAACACAACTCAGCTCAACCCAGCCCAACCCAACTCAACTCAGACCAACCCAACTCAGACCAACCCAACTCAGCCCAGCCCAACTCAGCCCAACCCAACTCAGCCCAACCCAACTCAGCCCAACCCAACTCAGCCCAACCCAACTCAGCCCAACCCAACTCAGCCCAACCCAACTCAACACAGCCCAACTCAACACAGCCCAACTCAACACAGCCCAACTCAACACAGCCCAACTCAGCCCAACACAACTCAGCTCAACCCAGCCCAACCCAACTCAGCCCAACCCAACCCAACTCAGCCCAACCCAACTCAGCCCAACCCAACTCAGCCCAACCCAACTCAGCCCAACCCAACTCAGCCCAACCCAACTCAGCCCAACCCAACTCAGCCCAACCCAACTCAGCCCAACCCAACTCAGCCCAACCCAACTCAGCCCAACCCAACTCAGCCCAACCCAACTCAGCCCAACCCAACTCAGACCAACCCAACTCAGACCAACCCAACTCAGACCAACCCAACTCAGACCAACCCAACTCAGCCCAGCCCAAATCAGCCCAACCCAACTCAGCCCAACCCAACCCAGCCCAACCCAACTCAGCCCAACCCAACTCAGCCCAACCCAACTCAGCACAGCCCAACTCAGCCCAACACAACTCAGCTCAACCCAGCCCAACCCAACTCAACTCAGACCAACCCAACTCAGACCAACCCAACTCAGCCCAGCCCAACTCAGCCCAACCCAACTCAGCCCAACCCAACTCAGCCCAACCCAACTCAGCCCAACCCAACTCAGCCCAACCCAACTCAGCACAGCCCAACTCAGCCCAACACAACTCAGCTCAACCCAGCCCAACCCAACTCAACTCAGACCAACCCAACTCAGACCAACCCAACTCAGCCCAGCCCAACTCAGCCCAACCCAACTCAGCCCAACCCAACTCAGCCCAACCCAACTCAGCCCAACCCAACTCAGCCCAACCCAACTCAGCTCAACCCAGCCCAACCCAACTCAACTCAACTCAGCCCAACTCAACACAGCCCAACTCAACACAGCCCAGATCAACACAGCCCAACTCAACACAGCCCAACTCAACACAGCCCAACTCAACACAGCCCAAATCGACCCAACACGACCCAACCAAACCAAACTCAGCCCAACCCAACTCAAACCAACCCAACTCAGATCAACCCAACACAACTCATCGCAATCCTACCCAACTCAATTCAACTCAGTTCAACCGAACGCAGCCCAACTCACCGTAGCCCAACTCATTCCAAACTAACTCAACCCAACACAGCTCAACACAACACAACTCAATTCAACGCATCCCAGCCCAACTCAGCCCCTCATCTCAACTCAACCTACCCCTACTCAACCCAACTCAGCCTGAACCAACTCAACACGACCCAACCAAATCCAACTGAAACCAACACAACTCAGCTCAACCCAACCCAATGCAACCCAACTCAGCTCAACCCAACCCAACTCAACTCAACCCAACCCAACTCAACCCAACCCAACTCCACCCAACCCAACTCCAGGGCCTAACTAAGCCCAAACCCACTCCGATCAACCTAACAAAGCTCAACCCAACACCACCAACGCAGTCCAACACAATGCAGCTCAACGCAACCCAACTCAACTCAGCCCAATCCAACACAGCCCAATCCAACACAGCCCAATCCAACTCAGCCCAATCCAACTCAGCCCAATCCAACTCAGCCCAATCCAACTCAGCCCAATCCAACTCAGCCCAATCCAACTCAGCCCAATCCAACTCAGCCCAATCCAACTCAGCCCAATCCAACTCAGCCCAATCCAACTCAGCCCAACCCAACTCAATTCAACTCAACCAAACCCAACTCAACACAACCCAACTCAACCCAACCCAGCTCCACCCAACCCAGCTGCACCCAACCCAACTCCACCCAAACCAACTCCACACAACCCAACTCCACCCAGCCCAACTCAACCCACTCAGCCCAACCAAACTCAACTCAGCCCAACACAACTCTGCCGAATCCAACAAAACACAATCCAAATCAACCCAACCCAACTCAAACAAGCCAACACATTACAACCCAACTCAACCCAGCCCAACTCAACTCAGCCCAACCCAAATCAGCCCAACTGAACTCAACCAAACTCAACCAAGCCAACTCAATTCAACCCAACCCAACTCAACTCAATGCATCCCAACTCAACGCAGCCCAACCCAATTTAACTCATCCCAGCCCAACCCAACTCAACCCACTCAGCTCAACCCAACTCAACTCAGTCCAACCCAACGTATCCCAATCCAACTCAACTCAACCCAACTAAGCCCATCCAACTCAGGCCACGCCAACCCACCTCAGCCCAAGCCAACTCAACCCACCCCTACTCAACCCAACTCAGTTCAATCCAATGCAACTCAGACCAACTCAACTGATCCCAACGCAACTCAATCCAACCCTATCCTATCCAACTCAACTCAGCCCAACCCAACTCAGCCAAACCCAACTCAGCCCAACCCAACTCAGCCCAAACCAACCCTCCCCAACCCAATTCAACTTAACCCAACCAAACTCAACCCAACACATCCCAACTCAATGCACCCCAACTCAACCCAACCCAACTCAATTCAACTCAACCCAACCCAACGCGACGTAATGCAACCCAACCCAATGCAACTCAGACCAACTCAACTCAACCCAATGCAACTCAATCCAACCCTATCCTACCCAACTCAACTGAACTCAGCCCAAACCAACTCAACCCAACGCAGCCCAACAGAATTCAGTCCAACACAACCCAACTCAATGCAACGCAACAGAACTCAGCCCAAACCAAGCCAACTCAACTGATCACAACCCAACTCAGCCCAAACCAACTCAACACGACCCAACCAAACCCAACCGAAACCAACCCAACTCAACCCAACCCAACCCAACTCAGCCGTATCCAACTCAGCCCAATCCAACTCAGCCCAATCCAACTCAGCCCAATCCAACTCAGCCCAATCCAACTCAGCCCAATCCAACTCAGCCCAATCCAACTCAGCCCAATCCAACTCAGCCCAATCCAACTCAGCCCAATCCAACTCAGCCCAATCCAACTCAGCCCAATCCAACTCAGCCCAATCCAACTCAGCCCAATCCAACTCAGCCCAATCCAACTCAGCCCAATCCAACTCAGCCCAATCCAACTCAGCCCAATCCAACTCAGCCCAATCCAACTCAGCCCAACCCTCCCCAACCCAACTCAATTCAACTCAACCCAACCCAACCCAACTCAACACAACCCAACTCAACCCAACCCAACTGCACCCAACCCAACTCCACCCAACCCAACTCCACCCAACCCAACTCAACCCAACCCAACCCAACTCAACCCAGCCCAACTCCACCCAGCCCAACTCCACCCAGCCCAACTCAACCCACTCAGCCCAACCAAACTCAACTCAGCCCAACCCAACTCTGCCGAATCCAACTAAACACAATCCAAATCAACCCAACCCAACTCAAACAAGCCAACACATTACAACCCAACTCAACTCAGCCCAACCCAAATCAGCCCAACTGAACTCAATCAAACTCAACCAAGCCAACTCATTCCAACCCAACCCAACTCTGCCCAAACCAACTCAGCGCAACCCAACCCTACCCAACCCAACTCAATTCAACTCAACCCAACCCAACTCAACTCAATGCATCCCAACTCATCGCAGCCCAACACAACTCATCCCAACCCAACTGAACTCATCCCAGCCCAACTCAACCCAACTCAACTCAACCCAACTCAGTCCAACCCAACCCAACTCAGATCAACTCAACTCAGCCTAACGCAACTCAATCCAAACCTACCCAACTCAACTCAACGCAACCCAACTTAGCCCAAACCAACCCAACTCAACTGATCGCAACCCAACTCAGCCCGATCCAGCTCAACACGACCCAAGCAAACTCAACTGAAACCAACCCAACTCAGCTCAACCCAACTCATTCCAACTCAACAGAGCCCATCTAAGCCAACCCATCGGAACACAACCCAACCCAACCAAACCCAACTCAGCCCAAACCCACTCGGATCAAGCCATCACAACTCAACTCAACGCAGCCCAACTCAACCCAGCCCAACCCAACCTGATGCAACACAACCCAAAAAACTCTCATCCCAACCCAACTCAACTCAACCCAAACCTGCCCAACCCAACCCCAAACTCAACCAACTCAGCCCAACCCAACTCAATGCAACTCAACTCAAAGCAACCCAACTCAACACATCCAACTCAGCCCAACGCAGCCCAACACATCTCAACCCAACACACCCAACTCATCCCAACCTAACTCAACTCAGTCGAACCCAACTCAACTCAGTCCAACTCAACTCAACCCAACTCAGCCCAACCCAACTCAGGCCACGCCAACCCACCTCAGCCCAAGCCAACTAACCCACCCCTACTCAACTCAACTCAGTCCAATCCAATGCAACTCAGACCAACTCAACTGATCCCAACGCAACTCAATCCAACCCTATACTATCCAACTCAACTCAGCCCAACCCAACTCAGCCCAACCCAACTCAGCCCAACCCAACTCAGCCCAACCCAACTCAGCCCAACACAACTCAGCCCAACCCAACTCAGCCCAACCCAACTCAGCCCAATCCAACTCAGCCCAACCCAACTCAGCCCAACCCAACTCAGCCCAACCCAACTCAGCCCAACCCAACTCAGCCCAACCCAACTCAGCCCAACCCAACTCAGCCCAACCCAACTCAGCCCAAACCAACTCAGCCCAAATCAACCCTCCCCAACCCAACTCAACCCAACCAAACTCAACCCAACACATCGCAACTCAATGCACCCCAACTCAACGCAATGCAATGCAACCCAACCCAACCCAATGCAACTCAGACCAACTCAACTCAGCCCAATGCAACTCAATCCAACCCTATCCTACCCACCTCAACAGAACTCACTCCAACACAACCCAATGCAATGCAACCGAACTCAGCCCAAACCAAGCCAACTCAACTGATCACAACCCAACTCAGCCCATGCCAACTCAACACGACCCAACCAAACCCAACCGAAACCAACCCAACTCAACTCAACCCAACCCAACTCAACTCAGCCCAACGCAACTCAATCCAAACCTACCCAACTCAACTCAACGCAACCCAACTTAGCCCAAACCAACCCAACTCAACTGATCGCAACCCAACTCAGCCCGAACCAGCTCAACACAACCCAAGCAAACTCAACTGAAACCAACCCAACTCAGCTCAACCCAACTCATCCCAACTCAGCAGAGCCCATCTAACACAACCCAACCCAACCAAACCCAACTCAGCCCAAATCCACTCGGATCAAGCCATCACAACTCAACTCAACGCAGCCCAACTCAACCCAGCCTAACCCAACCCGATGCAACACAACCCAAAAAACTCTCATCCCAACCCAACTCATCCCAACCCAACTCAACTCAACCCAAACCTACTCAACCCAACCCCAAACTCAACCAACTCAGCCCAACCCAACTCAATGCAACTCAACTCAAAGCAACCCAACTCAACACAACCAACTCAGCCCAACGCAGCCCAACACAACTCAACCCAACACACCCACCCCAACTCAACCCACTCATCCCAACCCAATTCAACTCAGTCCAGCCCAACGTATCCCAATCCAACTCAACTCAACCCACCCCTACTCAACCCAACTCAGTCCAATCCAATGCAACTCAGACCAACTCAACTGATGCCAACGCAACTCAATCCAACCCTATCTTATCCAACTCAACTCAGCCCAACCCAACTCAGCCAAACCCAATTCAGCCCAACCCAACTCAACCCAACCCAACTCAGCCCAAACCAACCCTCCCCAACCCAACTCAATTCAACTCAACCCAATCAAACTCAATGCAACACAACCCAACTCAACCCAACCCAACCCAACTCAGACCAACTCAACTCAGCCCAATGCAACTCAATCCAACCCTATCCTATCCAACTCACTGAACTCAGCCCAAACCAACTCAACCCAACGCAGCCCAACAGAACTCAGCCCAACACAACCCAACTCAATGCAACACAACCGAACTCAGCCCAAACCAAGCCAACTCAACTGATCACAACCCAACTCAGCCCAAACCAACTCAACACGACCCAACCAAACCCAACCGAAACCAACCCAACTCAACTCAACCCAACCCAACCCAACTCAACCCAACCCAACCCAACTCAACTCCACCCAACCCAGATCCACCCAACCCAACTCAACCCAACCAAACCCACTCAGCCCAACGGAACTCAACTCAGCCAAACCCAACTCAGCCTAATCCAACTAAACACAATCCAAATCAACCTAACCCAACTCAACCAAGCCAACACATTACAACCCAACTCAACCCAGCCCAACTCAACTAAGCCCAACCCAAATCAGCCCAACTGAACTCAACCAAATTCAACCAAGCCAACTCATTCCAAACCAACTCAGCCCAATCCAACTCAGCCCAACCCTCCCTAACCCAACTCAATTCAACTCAACCCAACCCAACTCAACTCAATGCATCCTAACTCAACCCAAACCTACTCAACCCAACTCAGCCCAACCCAACCCCAATCTCAACCAACTCAGTCCAACCCAATTCAACGCAACCAACTCAGCCCAGCGCAGCCCAACACATCTCAACCCAACTGAACTCAGCCCAACCCAACTCAACTCAGCCCAACTCAACTCAGCCCAACTCAACTCAGCCCAACTCAACTCAGCCCAACTCAACTCAGCCCAACTCAACTCAGCCCAACTCAACTCAGCCCAACTCAACTCAGCCCAACTCAACTCAGCCCAACTCAACTCAGCCCAACTCAACTCAGCCCAACTCAACTCAGCCCAACTCAACTCAGCCCAACTCAACTCAGCCCAACTCAACTCAGCCCAACTCAACTCAGCCCAACTCAACTCAGCCCAACTCAACTCAGCCCAACTCAACTCAGCCCAACTCAACTCAGCCCAACTCAACTCAGCCCAACCCAACTCAGCCCAACTCAACTCAGCTCAACCCACCTCAGCCCAACCAACCCTCCCCAACCCAACTCAACACATCCCAACTCAATGCAGCCCATCCAGACCCAACACAACTCATCCCAACTCAACTCAGTCCACCCCAACTTAGTCCAATCCAACTGAATTCAACCAAACTCAGCCCAACTCAACTCAGGCCACCCAACCCACCTCAGGCCAAGCCAACTCAACCTACCCCTACTCAACCCAATGCAACCTAGACCAACTCAACTCAGCCCAACGTAACTCAATCCAACCCTATACTACCCAAACCAACTCAGCCCAACGCAACTCAATCCAACCCTATCCTACCCAAACCAACTCAAGCCAACACAACGCAACCAAACTCAGCTCAACCCAACACAACTCAACCCAACTCAACAGGGCCTAACTAAGCCCAAACTCACTCAGATCAACCTAACACAGCTCAACCCAACACTACCCAACGCAGCCCAACTCAACGCAGGCCAACTCAACCCAGCCCAACCCAACCAAAAACGCACTCAGCCGAACCCAACTCAACTCAACCCAACCCAACTCAACCCAGCCCTACTCAAACCAGCCCTACTCAAACCAGCCCTACTCAACCCAGCCCTACTCAACCCAGCCCTACTCAACCCAGCCCTACTCAACCCAGCCCTACTCAACCCAGCCCTACTCAACCCAACTCAGCCCAACCCAACCTTATCCAACTCAGCCCAACCCAACCCCAAACTTAACCAACTCAGCCAAACCCAGCTCTACCCAACCCAACTCAACCCAACTCAACGCAACCCAACTCAGCCAAACGCAGCCCAACACAACACAACCCAACTCACCCAACCCAACTCAACCCAAGTCAGGCAACCCAACCCAACTGAGCCCAACCCAACTCAACCCAACCCAACTCAGCCCAACCCAAAGCCAACCCATCTCAGCCCAAACAAACTCATCTCAGCCAACTCAACACAACACAACTCAGCCCAAACCAACTCAACCCTACGCAGCCCAACACAACTCACCCCAACTCAACACAAGCCAACGGTACCCAACCCTACCCAACCCAACTCAGCTCAACTCAACACAACCCAACTCAGCCCAAAGGAACTCAGCCCAAACCAACTCAACCCTACGCAGCCCAACACAACTCACCCCAACTCAACACAAGCCAACTGTACCCAACCCTTACCCAACCCAACTCAGCTCAACTCAACACAACCCAACTCAGCCCAAAGGAACTCAGCCCAAACCAACTTAGCCCAAAGAAACTCAAGACGACACAACCAAACCCAACTGAAACCAACCCAACACAGCTCAGCCCAACTCAGCCCAGCCCAACTCAACCCAGGCCAACTCAGCCCAGTCCAACACAACACAACCAAACTTAACTAAGCCCAACTCAACACAGCCCAACACAGGCCAACCCAACATGACACAATCAAACCCAACTCAGCCCAACCCAACTCAGCTCAACCCAACTCAGCATAACCCAACCCAACTCAACTCAGTCAAAGAACAAAGAAAGGTACAGCACAGGAACAGGCCCTTCGGTCATCCAAGCCCTTGTCGACCATGCTGTCCGTCTAAACTAAAATCTTCTACGCTATCATGGTTCGTATCCCTCTATTCCCATTCCATTCATGTATTTGTCCAGATGCCTTTTAAATGTCACTTCTGTCCCTGCTTCCACCACCTCCTCCGGCAGCGAGTTCCAGGCACCCACTACCCTCTGTGTAAAAAGCTTGCCTCGTACATCTCCTCTAAACCTTGCCCCTCACACCTTAAACCTATGCCCCCTTGTAATTGACCCCTCTACCCTGGAGGAAACCTCTCAGTATCCACCCTGTCTATGCCCCTCATAGTTTTGTAGACCTGTATCAGGTCGCCCCTCAACCTCCGTCGTTCCAGTGAGAAAAAACCCAGTTTATTCAACCGCTCCTCATAGCTAATGCCCTCCATACCAGGCAACATCCTGGTAAATCCCTTCTGCACCCTCTCTAAAGCCTCCACATACTTCTGGTAGTGTGGCAACCAGAATTGAACACCATACTCCAAGTGTGGCCTAACTAAGGTTCTATACAGCTGCAACATGACTTGCCAATTTTTATACTCAATGCCCCGGCCAATGAAGGCAAGCATGCCGTATGCCTTCTTGATTACCTTCTCCACCTGTGTTGCCCCTTTCAGTGACCAGTGGACCTGTACACCTAGATCTCTCTGACTTTCAATACTCTTGAGGGTACACAACACACCCCAACAGTATTCATGGACTCCCAACCAACACAATAACGCTCATGAAGCACCATCCAGAACAATGCAGTCTGTTTGATTGTCATCTCACCCTCCATCATTTTAAACAGTTATTCCCTTCACCATTGGTGCACCATGGATGCATTGTGAACCACCTGGAAGATACAATGTAGCAACTCATCAAGAGTGCCTCAGCAGCACTGCACAAACTTACAACCTCAACTACCCAGTAGAACATGGGCAGTAGGCACATGGGAACAGCACCACCTGGAAGTCCCCCTCCAAGTCACTCACCATCCTGATTTGGAATTATATTGCCGTTCCTTTGGATCAAAATCCTGGAACTCCCTCCCAAACAACATAGTGGTTGTACCTACACTTCATGAACTGCAGTGGTTCAAGAAGGGAGCTCACCATCACCTTCTCAATGACAGTTAAGGATGTCTAAGGAATACCAGCATAGCCAATGCCACTTCCCAAGAATGTGCAAAGCATTGCAAACACAACGGGACTCAGCTGAACTCAACACAAACTCGTACAATTCAACCAAAGCCAGCCATCAACATCCGACAGTGAACAACTGAACTCAGCACATGTCAACACAAAATGATTCATTTCTCCTCAACCACCTTAGCATCTCACAGTTACAACATAGAAAGTTAATCATTTGTTGAGCTGGAGTTGGTGTCTTTTATTAACCAGCTTTGCCCTAGTGCCAGTCTCGTGCTTGTCTCAATATGAGGAGTGTCCTGGGGGATAATTCTATTTGTGAGGTTTACTTTCATTTTTACAGAGCCTTAAGTTGTTGACCAGAGACTGTGTAATGCAAAGGAATCTTCAACTGCCAGTCCGACACAATTCCCTTTACTTCTAAAAGTAATGATATGTTTCGAGGAGGTTTACTAGATTGATATCTGGAATGAGCAAGTTATTCCATCAGAAAGGTTGGACAGACTGGGTTTGTTTCCATTGGAGTTTAGAAGTGGGGGTGAACTGTTTGAGGAATATAAGATCCTGAACGGCCTTAACAAGGTGGATGTGGAGAGGATGTTTCCTCTCGCAACTGAGTCCAGAACTAGGAGCCACAGTTTTAAAATTAGGGGGTTCCCTTTTCGGGCAGAGATGAGGAGAATTTCTTTCTCAGAGAACCAAGTGACTCTGGAACACTTGCCTCAGAAGTAAGAAATAAGAGTCATTGAATATTTTTAAGGTCAAGGTCGATAGATTCACATTAGGCAAGAGAATCAAAGGTTGTTGGGGGTAAATGGGAATATAGAATTTGATCTTACTGAATGGCAGAGCAGGTTCGAGGGGCTGAATGGTGGAGCAGGCTTGAGGGGCTGAATAGGATTGAAGTCACAGGGAGAGATTTTCCGACAGGGATTCGATCACTGATCAGATGCCAACATCTCCTGTACAAATGGAGTGTGTTCACTGTTCTGGGCCACACTCTGGACAATTGCATTTCCTGAGATTTATACTCGGGGATTGTGACACCAATCTCCGTCTGTTCACAGTCTCCATCTATCGGGGCTCTGGCTGATCTCTCTACATCTCTCTGTGGGGCTTGTACAATCATACAGGACAGAACACGGTCGGCTATTGCAGAAAATACGGAGGCTGGGGATTGAGGGTGATTTAGAGATGTGGATCAGAAATTGGCTAGTTGAAAGAAGACAGAGAGTGGTAGTTGATGGGAAATGTTCAGAATGGAGTTCAGTTACGAGTGGCGTACCACAAGGATCTGTTCTGGGGCCGTTGCTGTTTGTCATTTTTATAAATGACCTAGAGGAGGGCGCAGAAGGATGGGTGAGTAAATTTGCAGACGACACTAAAGTCGGTGGAGTTGTAGACAGTGCGGAAGGATGTTGCAGGTTACAGAGGGACATAGATAAGCTGCAGAGCTGGGCTGAGAGGTGGCAAATGGAGTTTAATGTGGAGAAGTGTGAGGTGATTCATTTTGGAAAGAATAACAGGAATGCGGAATATTTGGCTAATGGTAAAATTCTTGGTAGTGTGGATGAGCAGAGGGATCTCGGTGTCCATGTACATAGATCGCTGAAAGGTGCCACCCAGGTTGATAGGGTTGTGAAGAAGGCCTATGGTGTGTTGGCCTTTATTGGTAGAGGGATTGAGTTCCGGAGCCATGAGGTCATGTTGCAGTTGTACAAAACTCTAGTACGGCCGCATTTGGAGTATTGCGTACAGTTCTGGTCGCCTCATTATAGGAAGGACGTGGAAGCTTTGGAACGGGTGCAGAGGAGATTTACCAGGATGTTGCCTGGTATGGAGGGAAAATCTTATGAGGAAAGGCTGATGGACTTGAGGTTGTTTTCGTTAGAGAGAAGAAGGTTAAGAGGTGACTTAATAGAGGCATACAAAATGATCAGAGGGTTAGATAGGGTGGACAGTGAGAGCCTTCTCCCGCGGATGGAGGTGGCTAGCACGAGGGGACATAGCCTTAAATTGAGGGGTAATAGATATAGGACAGAGGTCAGAGGTGGGTTTTTTACGCAAAGAGTGGTGAGGCCGTGGAATGCCCTACCTGCAACAGTAGTGAACTCGCCAACATTATGGGCATTTAAAAATTTATTGGATAAGCATATGGATGATAAGGGCATAGTGTAGGTTAGATGGCCTTTAGATTTTTTCCATGTCGGTGCAACATCGAGGGCCGAAGGGCCTGTACTGCGCTGTATCGTTCTATGTTCTATGTTCTATGAATGGTCACCTTGCAGCCAATGCCCATAAAAGGAAAGGAAGCAGAGAAATCGAAGACATCTGAGAGAGGATTGGTACTTACAGTTTCACCTCGTTGCCCTGGGTGTCCGGGTAACCCATCCTTACCAGCTGGGCCCTATGAAATGAATGGACAGGAGAGAAATTATATTTGGAACATAATTACTGTAAGAAGAAAAAGGTGACAGGGAACCGGGTGAGATTTTCACCTCTTAAGATCAGAGCTTGGATCAAGTTCAGAACAATGGATTGAAAACCCATTCTGCCCACTGGTCTGAAGGGTCTACTGAATCTTTAGACACCTTCCGCACACCTGGCACAAAACTACACATTCTGGTACAAACCTGCACACACCTGGCACACACCTGGCACAAATCTGGCTCACACCTGCACACACCTGGCACAATTCTGGCTCACACCTGCACACACCTGGCACACTCCTGGCACACACCTGGCACAATTCTGGCTCACACCTGCACACACCTGGCACACTCCTGGCACAAAGCAATCACACGACCAAAACTGCAGTGGTTAGGGGTGTGGAAAAATTCAAGAATTGAGCAGTAAATTCCTCTTCATTACTGGAATGAGGGTAAGATATTGGCCTCAGTAGAGGGAGCTTTACTCTGTATCTAACCCCGTGCTGTACCTGTCCTGGGAGTGTTTGATGGGGACAGTGTAGAGGGAGCTTTACTCTGTATCTAACCCCGTGCTGTACCTGTCCTGGGAGTGTTTGATGGAGACAGTGTAGAGGGAGCTTTACTCTGTATCTAACCCCGTGCTGTACCTGTCCTGGGAGAGTTTGATGGAGACAGTGTAGCGGGAGCCTTACTCTGTATCTAACCCCGTGCTGTACCTGTCCTGGGAGTGTTTGATGGGGACAGTGTAGAGGGAGCTTTACTCTGTATCTAACCCCGTGCTGTACCTGTCCTGGGAGTGTTTGATGGGGACAGTGTACAGGGAGCTTTACTCTGTATCTAACCCCGTGCTGTACCTGTCCTGGGAGAGTTTGATGGAGACAGTGTAGCGGGAGCCTTACTCTGTATCTAACCCCGTGCTGTACCTGTCCTGGGAGAGTTTGATGGGGACAGTGTACAGGGAGCTTTACTCTGTATCTAACCCCGTGCTGTACCTGTCCTGGGAGTGTTTGATGGGGACAGTGTAGAGGGAGCATTACTCTGTATCTAACCCCATGCTGTACCTGTCCTGGGAGTGTTTGATGGGGACAGTGTAGAGGGAGCTTTACTCTGTATCTAACCCCGCGCTGTACCTGTCCTGGGAGTGTTTGATGGGGACAGTGTAGAGGGAGCTTTACTCTGTATCTAACCCCGTGCTGTACCTGTCCTGGGAGTGTTTGATGGGAACAGTGTAGAATGAACCATTTGGTTAATAATCCCTGTGCCAGGTTTGAAAATTCTGTCTAGTTTGTCCCACTTCTCCATTCTTTTCCAGAATCTTGTAAATCGGGGGGGGCGGCACGGTTGTGCAGTGGTTAGCACTGCTGCCTCATGCCGCCGAGGACCCGGGTTCTAATCCCGGCCCTGTGTCATTGTCAACGAGGGTGTCACCCCCACAACCCAAAGATGTGCAGGGTAGGTGGATTGGCCATGCTAATTTGCCCCTTAAGTGGATAAAAAAAGAATTGGCTACTCTAAATTTATTTAAAAAAAACAGAATCTTATAAATCTTTCCTTTGAAATATATTTCCAATTAATTTTGAAAGTTAATTGAATCTGTTGAATGAAATGAAAATTGCTTATTGTCACAAGTGGGTTTCAAATGAAGTTACTGTGAAAAGCCTGGGCTGCTTTAAAAGCCACCTATTTAGCCCTGTGCTGGTTTAGGTTATTGGGAAATATGTAAGTGTGGCTATTGGGGATTGTGTGAAACTCTCTTAAATTAATCCTGAGTGAAGAGTAGACGTTATTGATAATTAATAGTGTAAAGTAATACCTCGGAGAGCTGTGATGTAATTTGTGTGAGTAAATCTTGATCAATTTACAATCTATAAAAAAATGAGGCAAATTCCTGGGATTACTTACAGGAGGTCCTTTGGGTCCAGCAAATCCCATTGGTCCCTGTGGGCCAGATGGTCCCTACAATGTAAACATAGACAGGATGAGAAAAAGGAAGCTTTGCAATTCTGATTCCTTTCACAGCCTCTGAACAACAGGAAACAACCAATTGAACATTTTTCTGAAGTGCAGCCTATGTTTGAATATGGACAAACGTGGCAGCCAATTTCCGCACAGCAAGATCCCATATCAATAGGAATGAACAGATAATCTGGGGTGAATTCTCAGCCGGCAGGATTCTCCGTTCTGCCGGCAGCAGCCCCCCCCCCCCCCCAACGCGCAAGTTTCCTGGTGGCGCGGGGTGGCTACAATGGGAAATCCCATTGGCCAGCGGTGAAACGGGGATTCCCGCTGCCGGCGAAGACTCGCTGCCGAGAAACACTCGGCTGGGGAATCTCAGCTAAGGAGTAAATATTTGCCCAAAACAGCATGGAAATTTCCTCGTCTTTTTCAAACGCTGCAATGGGATCTTTTACATCCATTTGACGCATGGTGGCATCTCAGTTTAATGTCTCTTCAGAAGAGATGTGGCGAGATTATTGGTGAAAACCTCCCAGGCTTAAACTGCGAAGATGAAATTTGTACATGGTTGGCTGTGGCTCTGAGATGCTGATATCACAGGCTCAGAAACGGGAGTTGGATGATTCGTCATTCGTTATGCAAGTGTCTGTCGATGAGAGCGTACAGCCATGACTTCTTCCAGCTTCGGTTGTGCGTTACCATTGAGTTGGTGCATTGACGTTGTTCTGGTGTTCTGTGACTTTGCGTTTAGAATCTGTGCCTTGTTGGCACTGGCAGGGGTCATGTAGAGGTCACACATAGAAGCTGACAGAAACCTATTTCCTGGCCAGTCAACATTTCTGGGGAAAAGCTGACCCTCATTGGATAGTCGCGAAGTCATCGCTACAGGGATTGGGCAGTCTAACGCTGCTCTTCACATAGATTCAGAGATAGCTTTCTGGACCCAGATGATTTGGCTTTTGCAATGAGAATTTTTCTTTTCGATTTAGAATCTGTTCCTGCAGCCTGTGGCAATTCTTTCCCAATGCTTCCGTTTATTTCTCAAAGGCTTTGATCTGAGAGTAGCTATGAAAGCGAAGGAACATCAAGAGTACACGCTCCAAAGAAAAAAGACAACTTGAATCTAATTCTGTCAGCTTCTGTTTACTGTGTCAAATTTCTTCACTGAACTTTGGAGGAAAAACAAACTAAAAAAGACAGATTGATTAGTAAGGTCTGGTGTCCATCTAATGGAACGACCTGGACGTTAGAGACACGGAACACACATCGGTACCCTCACTCTCTACTGCAGAACTGGGAAGTGCAATGGGAACAAAACTGGGACAAGCTGGAAAAACATTGCGTGAAAACAATGGAATATAAAGGAAATGATCTCCTTACCCGCTCACCAGAAGGACCAGGAGGACCATCATTGCCCGAGCTACCCTGCAATTAGAGACAATTACATATGTTGGCTTCAGAAAAGGAAAGAATTATCACATAATATTCAGAATATTTCTGCAAGTATCTTCCTTCAATTTGTTTTTCCGTCGGTATTCAGCGGAATACCTGCTATCTCACCAGCTTGATACCAGTCCCTGATCCCCGCTAGCCACATGTTTACACTGGAAAGGCAGAGGGTCAGACCCCATTCATTTTGCCCAGAATGGATGGGAGAGCCTCTATTGCTTGCTGGACACGGTATCTAAACATGAACTGGACGGAGTTCCAACCGCATCGTTTATTGGGTGCAGAGATTTAAACTAGACCAAACAACATCTCCGATTAAAAGGAGGAAGACGTTTGTGAGGCAGCGAGAGCGATATTTTGAGAGCCAGGGGGTGTCGGAGATAATTTGGTGATAAAATGGAGATTCAGGAAGACAGAGTGACAGCAATTGGGAGGAAGAGAAGGGGAATGTTGGGGCAAGCAGGTGAAGAGGAGAATTTGGGAGTTTAACTTTCCAACTAACCCCGTGCTGTACCTATCCAGGGAGCGTTTGATGGGGACAGCGTAGAGGGAGCTTTACTTTGTATCTAACCCCGTGCTGTACCTGTCCTGGGAGTGTTTGATGGGGACAGTGTAGAGGGAGCTTTACTCTGTATCTAACCCCGTGCTGTACCTGTCCTGGGAGTGTTTGATGGGGACAGTGTAGAGGGAGCTTTACTCTGTATCTAACCCCGTGCTGTACCTGTCCTGGGAGTGTTTGATGGGGACAGTGTAGAGGGAGCTTTACTCTGTATCTAACCCCGTGCTGTACCTGTCCTGGGAGTGTTTGATGGGGACAGTGTAGAGGGAGCTTTACTCTGTATCTAACCCCGTGCTGTACCTGTCCTGGGAGTGTTTGATGGGGACAGTGTAGAGGGAGCTTTACTCTGTATCTAACCCCGTGCTGTACCTGTCCTGGGAGTGTTTAATGGGGACAGTGTAGAGGGAGCTTTACTCTGTATCTAACCCCGTGCTGTACCTGTCTTGGGAGTGTTTGATGGGGACAGTGTAGAGGGAGCTTTACTCTGTATCTAACCCCGTGCTGTACCTGTCTTGGGAGTGTTTGATGGGGACAGTGTAGAGGGAGCTTTACTCTGTATATAAATTGTAAAGTTACCTTCGGGCCGGCTTTTCCCGTTGAGCCTCTTGGACCACGTTCACCTCGTGGACCCTTTGGTGATAAAATGAACAATGTTAGATGCACAAGAAACAGAGTTTGACAGTTATGGTTTACATTGAGGAATTAGTGTTGAAAAACATTGACATTTTGCAGCAAGGCACTGGAACAGCTGGTGAAAATGTTGTGTGAATAGATTTACCGTTGGACCTCTCTGACCTCGTGGACCTGCTTTTCCCGGTGTTCCCTGGAAATAAAAAAATGGAGAGATAGATGAGAAAACGGCGAGGATTGAATCAGAGTCAACACGCGCCCTGGTCCATGAATCATCCTCAGGTGAGTAACTTGCAGAGGTACCTGTCAATAGTTACAATGGAGAGGGGAGTATTTGACCCCTATTTCCTCAGTGAGTGGATAGTGAAGATCACCCAGGTTACTGAGCCACTGGAAGACGCCAGCATTTTAGGATCCGTGTTTTTAAGTGGTTGCCTGACCATGTGGAAAGGTCAGTGAGTGCAATCTGATTTACACCTGCCAATCATACCCCCACCACCTCACCCTGACACAATCCCAATCTCACCTGGTGGTCTGTGTGGACAAGCTGACCCAAGGGGCAAAGGTCACTGAGAACTCACAAGACAAAGGTCAGTGAGAACCCTCGGAGAATAGGTCAGTGAGGACACACAGGGCACAAGTCAGTGACGACTCACTGGGCAAAAATATATTTTTTCCAATGAAGGAGCAATTTAGCGTGGCCAATCCACCTACCCTGCGCATCTTTGGGTTTCCTCAGCTGTTTCCTCAGAGGGGACAGATTGAAGATAGTTAGCAAAGGGAATTAATTGGGTAAATACTCAAATAGGAAATGTGTTCAGGTTAGGGAAAGGTTTGGCATTAAATAGATAATTGTGCCAAAGAGTCAGTCCAAGCAGAATGTGCTGAATGATCCTGCTATGCTGGAAGATTCTGTGAGGAGGGTCTTGGCCGTTTCTTTGTGAATAGGTTTGGACTCCATGTGGAAGATGCAATAAGGCAGCATTCTGCACTTTGACTGCAGAGGAACAGCAGCTGAGGCAAGGCCAGGAATTTGGGCTATTTCTGCAATGATCAAACAGTACAGTGCTCAAATCCGCTCCCTATCCTGAACTCCCCGGGGATCACATATCCGGGGATATGAACCTCATGTTGCTGTTGGAAAATAGAAGCAGAAAATGCATCAAATTCTAAATGGTGAACTCATATCGATACAAAGCTCCATCTCCAGAGGCCTCTGACCAGAGTTCCCAGGATTTAGGATTTCTGTTCTTTTTCCTGGCTCTGTTTGGTCAGATTCGGCTGGATTACAAACTGGGAGCAGTTCAAGAAATAAAACAATCAAGGCAGCTATTCCCAGCAGAGTCACTCAATGAGCATCAAATGTAAACTTCGCCTGGTCAGAGGGAGATGATTTTTAACCAACCATTTTACAAGCTGCTATCTCACTCAGATTGGGTGGACACAAATCCCGTCAGTCTTTACTCATCTATTAAAGGAGGTACAAATAAAAGGTATCCATTCAGCCCTTCAAACCTGGCCATTGATTTTGATTCTGGCCTCTATCTTAGCTCGTCATTGGTGGGCATGCATTCAGTTGTTTGGACCCTGGATTCTCTCTGTTACCCTCTCCACCTCTCACCTTCTTTAACCTGCTTCTTAAACTTTTACCTTTGACAAAGCTGTCCTGAATTCCCATGTGGCTCTGTGAAGCTCCTGTGGGACGTTTCACTAAGTTAAAAGTGCTACAGAAATGTAAGTCGTTATTGTTCGAAGTCCATCTTGATTCCTTAACCCTCGATGCCTTTACCCAACAACAACCTATCAATTTTCAACTGACCCCTGATTCAACAGCCTCCCTGTATTAAATCCCAAGGACTCTGCCCCAGTGAGGCAGTGCTTCATGTGCACCTCCTTCAATCTGGTCTACTGTATTCCCAAACTTACTGGGCAGCGATGGTGGAGAGAGTAAAGGAGTGGATAAAGGAGACAGAAACTGAGTGGGTGCTCCTGCAAAGGACCTCCCTCCGGGCCTGAGCCACGGCAACACTCCCATCCCCATCCAATAAATATTCAATGGGCCCAGTGGTGGCAGCAACTGTGGCATCAACTGTGACAGCATTTTGGGTTAGGGGAAATGTCCCACAAAGCCCCCATCTGCAACAACCACAGGTTCACACCAGCGACAATTGATGCCTCTTTCAAAAGGTGGAGGCAAGACGTTGGGGGTGGGGGGAACGGGGGGGCGCTGACAGTTGGGACTTTTACACCAACAACAGGTTATCAACGCTCGAAGAGCTGAGAGAAAGATTCCAGCTGACGGCAGTAACAAACTCAGGTATTTACAACTTGAAAACTTCCTACGAAGGGAAACAAGACGTACCCGCGACCACCACGACAGTCACTGCTAGAGGACCTGCTGGACGCGGACATCTTAGGGAAAGGGAACTGTGGTGACATCTATGGACGACTGCTCATGGGGGGCCAACACTCAACTGGACGAGACGAGGGGGAAGTGGGAGGAAGACTTGTGTTTGAAATAGGGTGGGAATCTGGAGCGAAGCACTGTACAGGCCAACTTCACCCCCACATGCTCAAGGCTGAGCCGAATGCAGCTGAAAGTGGTACATAGAGCCCACTTAACCAGAACCCGCAGGTTCTTCCCGGAGGTGAAGGACAGATGTGAACGGTGCCAAGGAGGCCTGGCCAACCACGCCCACATGTTCTGGTCTTGCCCCAGACTTGCTGGGTTCTGGGCAGCCTTCTTCGAGGCTATGTCCAAAGTGGTGGGGGTGAGGGTGGAGCCATGCCCAAGAGTGGCGGTCTTCGGGGTATCAGACCAGCCAGATCTCTTCGCGGGGATGGGGGCTGGCGCCCCTGCCTCCCTGATTGGCCGCTGGACAATCCTGTTCAGCTGGCGGTCAGCAGCACCGCCCAGAGCTGCAGACTGGCTGTCCGACCTCTCGGAATCTCTCCAAATGGAGAAAATCAAATTCTCCATCCTAGGGTCGGAGGAGGGTTTCCACAAAACGTGGGAGCCATTCACTCACTTGATACACGAGCCAACAACTGATCAGGAGGGGGGGTAGGCACGACGCAGTAAGGTTGGAGGGGGGTGGGGGGGCGGGTTCAGGGAAACGGAACTCAACCAAGCCCCGGGGGTGGGGGGGGGGGGGGGGGGGGGGGAAACCCAGGGGACCACAATCGTCATGGCGATTACCTCAAAGAGGAAAAAGGGAGGAAAGTGCGATGTGTGTAAATAGGTGAAGCTGATAAGTGTGAAAACAGTTTCCGTGTTACTTTTTATTTTGCTTTCTCTTTGTTTTTGTTTCATCTCCGAATGTTTGCTTCTGTTTATATATCTGCTCTTAAACCAAAAACTCGATAAAAACATTTGTTAAAAAACACCTTTGTTCTGTCATTCACACATTCTAATCTCGGTATGTGCCACTATCAGCTCCCTCCTCTCTCCACAGACGCTGTCAGACCT
>NC_052166.1:69064951-69078486 GCF_902713615.1 Scyliorhinus canicula
GGATAGTCAACCTCATGGATCCATGATGGATGCCATCTTCCCCTGACTGAGTTTAGTCCCTGTGTCTGTTCTTCTGCAGAGTAAATAGCTATTCATACTGGCACATAAGGCTAATTAGCATCAAGAAAGGTCCAGTTACCCTCAACCCCAGCATATCCATTCACGACTCCTCAGGTACTGAAGCAGTCCGTGTCCAAATGCAGCAAGACCTGGACAATATCCAGGCTTGGGGCTGACAAGCGGCAAGTTACATTCACGCCACACAAGCGCCAGGCAATGACCATCTCCTACAAGAGAGGATCTAACCATCACCCCTTGACATTCAATGGCATTACCATCGCTGAATCCCCCAAAATCAACATCTTAGGGGTTACCATTGATCAGAAAATGAACTGGACTAGCCATAGAAATACTTTGGCTACCAGAGCAGGTGAAAGGCTGTGAATCCTGCGGCGAGTAACCCACGTCCTGACCCCCTAAAGCCTGTTCACCATCTACAAGGCACAAGCCAGGAATGTGATGGAATACTCTCCACTTGCCTGGATGGGTTCAGCTCCAACAACACTCAAGAAGCTCAACACCATCCAGGACAAAGCAGCCTTGCTTGATTGGCACCCCTTCCACAAACATTCAAAGCCTCCAACACCCACAAACAGTGGCAGCCGTGTGTACCATCTACAAGACGCACTGCAGTAACTCACCAAGGTTCCTGAGGAGCATCTTCCAATCCCACAACCACTGCCATCTAGCAGGACAAGAGCAGCAGATACCTGGGAACTCTGCCACCCTCCCCAACCTGGAGGTGCCCCTACAAGTCACTGACCACCCTGACTTGGAAATATATTGGCCGTTCCTTCACTGTCGCTGGGGCAACATCCTGGAACTCCCTCCCTAACAGCACAGTGGATGTACTTACACCACATGGACTGCAGTGGTTCAAGAACGCGGCTCACCACCAGCTACTTAAGGGGCAATTGGGGATGGGCAATAAATGCTGGCTGAGCCAGCGACACCCACATCTGTGCATGAATAATGGAGATCCCACCCCGCCCCCTCCTCACAGCCCGTATCCCCAAATGACCAGATTGCTACCAAAACCCTCAAAGCTTCACTCTCGAGATCCACATCACATTGAACACATTGTCACTCTCCCCTTCAAAATACTCTGTCACTGTTACACATGTCGGAACGATTCCTAAAGGAACTGCCTCATTATTCTTCATGGAAGTTTTCACAGGAAGTGACAGAGGTAAATCTGAAAAATATTGACACAGCCTGGCATGACCCTGCAGGCTGGGGTCAGGGAGGGGAAATCTTTCTGACAGTTCTTATACTTTTCACAGTACTTGGTATATGTGACAATAAATCAAATCAAATCGAATCAGCAGTACGACCCCCGGGATATCCGAGATTATTTCCTTTTCTGATACCTTTTCACCAGCTCCTCCGGGTGGGCCGCTATCTCCCGCTGGCCCAAAGCGACCCTTGGGACCCTCAGGCCCGTCCTCTCCTCTGGGGCCTGCTGGGCCCAGTTCCCCCTGACAGGAAAGAAAAACACAAATCAGTCAAATATCACCGGAAATCTGAAATAAAATCAGAAAACGCTGGATAAACTCAGCAGCCCTGGCAGCGTCTGTCAAAAGAGAAACAGAGTTAATGTTTGTGACCCACCTGTGGTTCTCTCTCTCGAAGAAGAGACAAACGCACTGGAAGCATTAATTCTGTTTCTCTCCACAGATGCTGCTGGAGCTGCTGAGTTTATCCAGCATTCTCTGATTTTGTCCCAGAAATCAGTCAGCCTGGAGCAGCAAGAGAACGGACGGCCACAGGAGTGTGAATTTACAGCGCACACTGCTGACGAGGGTTAACGGCACTGAGTGAGCATTGAGGAGGATGAGGGACATAGACAGTGAGGGACACAGAGGGTGCACCCCTGAAATGCTCCCATAGCAGACTCTGAGCGAAGGCTCGCTCCATGTGAGTGTGCGGGACAGCGATCTTTACAATTCAGAATCAGACCCCTGATCGCTTCTGTTTCCATATTCCAGAATATTAATTAACTGCACCCCTTTACAAAAAGTTGAAATTGTGAGATATTTTGGATTGCTTTACGCTTTATGGTGACTCAACCTTGACAGAAAAGCAATTCTTTTTTGAATAAAGCTCCTTTAGCAGACTGGCTTGGATTTACAACGGGCTGCCTTTCCCCTGGATACAGTTTGGAGCGGGCTATCCCAGCCAGCCGCTGTGAGGTGCTGTGCGTCTCACACAAACCCTGACATTAATTGGCTCTGACACCAGCAATCAACGCCCAGCAATGAGAGTTCAGTTCGGACATTTACCAGACGCGATTGGCTGGGGGATCAGAATCTACCAGGAGTCAAGAAGTCACTGGCCAGAAAGAATCGCCTTATCGTCAGAGATCACAAAGAATTGAACCAAAACTATAATGAGAGAGAGAGAGAGGGAGAGAGAGTGAAAGAGTCAGAGAGAGATGGACAGAGAGGGAGACAGCTCAATTAAAGGAGTTATGTGAACGGTGACCATCCTGCCATGCAGACTGGCAATGGGTATGTTGGGTGGGAACTCCTTGTTGCCTCTTCTGAGGTTTTAATTTGATTGGTGGGATCAGGACAAAGTTTCTGGACAAACTCTCTCTGTCCAGTGGTCAGCGTGGGCCGCTCTGTAAGAGTGTCAGTGAGTCTCACAGCTCTGTCTGCATTGTTGGAGTATCTCCTGGTGACGCTGCCACACAGCACAGGATACAACTAAACTCGTCAATGGTTGCAGCACACAGTGGGTGTGTTCACAGGCATGTGCGTACATGAGTGAGTGTGGCAGGGCAGAGCTGGGATGGACAGGAGAGTGGACAGAGAAATAGCGGGGGGGGGGGTCACTGTCACACCGAGGGAATCTCCACCACTCAGCAAGGTCGGGATTGAGATTCCTGACACTTCAGCCTTACTAAACAATCTTCATCAAGATGTGGAGATGCCGGCGTTGGACTGGGGTGAGCACAGTAAGAAGCCTTACAACATCAGGTTAAAGTCCAACAGGTTTGTTTTAAACACTAGCTTTCGGAGCGCTGCTCCTTCCTCAGGTGAATGAAGCGGTGGGTTCCAGAAACATATATATAGACAAAGTTAATGATGCAAGACGATGCTTTGAATGCGAGTCTTTGCAGGTAATTGAGTCTTTACAGGTCCAGACGGAGCGAGTGAAGTGAGGGATTATCACAGGTTAAAGAGGTGTGAATTGTCCAAAGACAGGACAGTTGGTAGGATTTTGCAAGTCCAGGCCAGATGGTGGGGGGGTGGGTGGATGTAATGCGACATGAATCCAAAGTCCCGGTTGAGGCCGTACTCATGTGTGTGGAACTTGGCTCTAAGTTTCTGCTCGGCGATTCTGCGTTGCCGCGTGACTGTTGGACTTTAACCTGCTGTTGTAAGACTTCTTACAATCTTTATCAAGAACACGCTTGCAGTTTTCATTGAATAATGGAGGGAATGTTGGAATAGGAAACAAATAAACACAGGGGGCAACGCCAGAGATTTGTGTGAGGCGAGTGAGGCAATTTATCAGAGGGGCCTCGCTCAGCGTCACGACATTGTCCATTGAGAGTGTGTCTGCTACACAGTTAAAGCCCTGGCTGCTCCAATCATTCATTTTCCTGTTTGACATCAGTGACTGACCGTCTCTCCGGTGTGTGAGGCTCAGCCACACCGAGGGATAATGGTGACAACATTCTCCCCCGGATTGTGCTGCTGTCAGTTAATGACTTTCATCTCTCTCATCAAAACCCTTTATAAATGGCTGGTTAGACCCCAGCTAGAGTGCTGTGTCCAATTCTGGGAGCCACACGTGTGGAAGGACGTCAAGGCCTTGGCGATAGGTCGGAGGAGATTTACTAGAATGTTCCAGGAATGAGGGGCTTCAGATGAAAGTGGCGAGACAGGTGAAGCTGGGATGTTTCTGCTCGGAGCAGAGACGGTTAAGAGGGAATTTAATCGAGGCGAGGAAGTGTTTCGATGAAGTAAACATGGAGAAAATGGCCAGAATTTTCCGGCCTTTCTGATTCGCTTTTCTAGCTGGCAGTGCACCCCCTCCACTGACTTTCCCACCAGCGAGTTTCCCAGCAACGTGGGGCGGCTCCAAATGGGAAACCTCACTGACAAGCGGCAAGGGGATAGAATCTCGCGTCCAGCGAATGGCGCACAGCTGAGACCCACGTGGCTGGGAGAGTGGAGGATCCAGCCCAGGGTCACCACTGGCAGGACAGAGGGTCACCAAAATGGGCACAAGAACCAGAGCTGGAGCTGAGAAAGTTTTTAATGCAGTGAGCTGGCGAAAGACAAAGTGGAAACAGATTCCATATTCATTTTCAAAAGGGAACTGGATACATATCTGAAAAGGAGAAAACTGGTGGCCGACAGGGGAAAGAGTATGAGGAGTGGGATAGGTCCGGCACGGGAAGGGGTCTGATTAGCCTCCCTCGCTGCTGTAGGATTCTGAAGTTCAGTTCCTGTGTTCAGTGCCAGGGAGCAGGATCGATACTCACCCTGTCGCCCTTTACCCCCATGTCACCCTTGAAACCGGGGAATCCGTCTTCACCCTGTAGGAGCAGAGAGAGAGATGGAGGAATGAGATTCATGTACCAGCTGGTTCCCACTGGCACTCCACAACAAGACACCCAGGTAATGGCGAGCACTCAACGACTGACTGACTCTCACCATGCACACTCGGCAAACACACACTTAGCAAACACACGTACACACTCGGCAAACACACACTCGGCAAACACACGTACACACTCGGCAAACACACACGCACACTCGGCAAACACACACTCGGCAAACACACGTACACACTCGGCAAACACACACTCGGCAAACACACACTCGGCAAACACACACTCGGCAAACACACACTCGGCAAACACACACTTGGCAAACACACGTACACACTCGGCAAACACACATGCACACTCGGCAAACACACACTCGGCAAACACACACTCGGCAAACACACACTCGGCAAACACACACTCGGCAAACACACACTTGGCAAACACACGTACACACTCGGCAAACACACACGCACACTCGGCAAACACACACTCGGCAAACACACACTCGGCAAACACACACTCGGCAAACACACACTCGGCAAACACACACTCGGCAAACACACACTCGGCAAACACACACTCGGCAAACACACACTCGGCAAACACACACTCGGCAAACACACACTCGGCAAACACACACTCGGCAAACACATGTACACACTCGGCAAACACACACTCGGCAAACACACACGCACACTCGGCAAATACACACGCACACTCGCCAAACACACGCACACTCGCCAAACACACGCACACTCGCCAAACACACACGCACACTCGCCAAACACACGCACACTCGCCAAACACACGCACACTCGCCAAACACACACGCACACTCGCCAAACACACGCACACTCGCCAAACACACACACACACTCGCCAAACACACACGCACACTCGCCAAACACACGCACACTCGCCAAACACACACGCACACTCGCCAAACACACACGCACACTCGCCAAACACACACGCACAATCGCCAAACACACACGCACACTCGCCAAACAGACGCACACTCGCCAAACACACGCACACTCGCCAAACAGACGCACATTCGCCAAACACACGCACATTCGCCAGACGCACACTCGCCAAACACACACGCACACTCGCCAAACACACACACACTCACCAAACACACACGCACACTCGCCAAACACACGCACACTCGCCAAACACACACGCACACTCGCCAAACACACACACACTCGCCAAACACACACGCACACTCGCCAAACACACACGCACACTCGCCAAACACACACGCACACTCGCCAAACACACACGCACACTCGCCAAACACACACGCTCACTCGCCAAACACACACGCACACTCGCCAAACACACACGCTCACTCGCCAAACACACACGCACACTCGCCAAACACACACGCACACTCGCCAAACACACACGCTCACTCGCCAAACACACACGCACACTCGCCAAACACACGCACACTCGCCAAACAAACATGCACACACTCGCCAAACACACACGCACACTCGCCAAACACACACGCACACTCGCCAAACACACACGCACACTCGCCAAACACACGCACTCGCCAAACACACACGCACACTCGCCAAACACACACACACACTCGCCAAACACACACGCACAATCGCCAAACACACACGCACACTCGCCAAACAGACGCACACTCGCCAAACACACGCACACTCGCCAAACAGACGCACATTCGCCAAACACACGCACATTCGCCAGACGCACACTCGCCAAACACACACGCACACTCGCCAAACACACACACACACTCACCAAACACACACGCACACTCGCCAAACACACGCACACTCGCCAAACACACACGCACACTCGCCAAACACACACACACACACTCGCCAAACACACACGCACACTCGCCAAACACACACGCACACTCGCCAAACACACACGCACACTCGCCAAACACACACACACACACTCGCCAAACACACACGCACACTCGCCAAACACACACGCACACTCGCCAAACACACACACACACTCGCCAAACACACACGCACACTCGCCAAACACACACGCACATTCGCCAAACACATACACACACACACACTCGCCAAACACACGCACACTCGCCAAACACACGCACACTCGCCAAACACACGCACACTCGCCAAACACACGCACACTCGCCAAACACACGCACACGCTTGCCAAACACATGCTCCACCCAGTGCTCGGCCCCGCGCTGGTGCTGTGCCCCACGCTCACACAAACAAACTTGTTCATTACAGCATGATGCGGGAGACAGACCCAAGCCTGGACCAGAGCGACCAGAACACACCTGAACCTCAGACCTGTGGTTGATAATTTGTTCCTCACCTTTTCACCTTTGTGTCCCATAAAGCCACGAACACCATCAGCACCCTGAAATAGGAACAGATCACAGCTCATGGGTTTCGGTACAAGTAATGCCTCACTGCGCTGTACTGGGGCAATAGGCACGAATAATGATTATTATTATAATGTGTTGAGTTTTTGTCACCCTATTATAGGAAGGATATTATTAAATTAGAAAGAGTGCAGAAGAGATTGACAAAGATGCTACTGGGACTTGATGGTTTGATTTATAAGGAGAGGCTGGATAGGCTGGGACATTTTCACCTGGAGCGGAGGAGGCGTGTGGGTGATCTTACAGGGATCTATAAAATAATGAGGAGCATCAATAAGGTAGATAGTCAACGGGCGGAATTCTCCGCTCCCCACGTGGCCTGGGAGAATCGTGGGAGGGCCTCCCGACATTTGTTACACCCCCCCGGCACCCCCGCGATTCTCCCCCCTCTCGGAAAAAACGCCGCTCGCCGTTTTTCACGGCGAACGGCGATTCTCTGAGCCCGATGGGCCGAGCGGCCGGCCCTTCACACCCTTTTCATCACGGCAGCAAACACACCTGGTCGCTGCATTGGGGCATCCAGGGGCCCGATTGGCACGGGAGCATCGCGACTGTGCTCCGGAGGGGACAGGCTCGGGAGGGGACAGGCCCGTGATCGGTGCCCAACAATCGTCAGCCCAGCGTCCAATACAGACGCACTCTTTCCCCTCCGCCGCCCGGCAAGATCATGCCGCCACGTCTTGCCGGGCGGCGGTGGAGAAAGACGGCACCGCGCATGCGCGGGTTCCTGCACATGCGCGGGTTCCTGCACATGCGCGGGTTCCTGCACATGCGCGGGATCCTGCACATGCGCGGGTTCCTGCACATGCGCGGGATCCTGCACATGCGCGGGTTCCTGCACATGCGCGGGTTCCTGCACATGCGCGGGTTCCTGCACATGCGCGGGTTCCTACACACGCGCGGGTTCCTGCACACGCGCGGGTTCCTGCACATGCGCGGGTTCCTGCACATGCGCGGGTTCCTGCACATGCGCGGGTTCCTGCACATGCGCGGGTTCCTGCACATGCGCGGGTTCCTGCACATGCGCGGGTTCCTGCACACGCGCGGGTTCCTACACATGCGCGGGTTCCTGCACATGCGCGGGTTCCTGCACATGCGCGGGTTCCTGCACATGCGCGGGTTCCTGCACATGCGCGGATAACATGTGCCGTTCGGGCGTCATTTCCGGCGGCCGAGGTCGCGGCCGGGAACGACGGGGGCCCGCTCCTAGCCCCCCCGGGTGGGGGTGAATTAGGTGCGGGGAGCGGGCCCCGAAGCCGTCGTGAACCTCGGCCGAGATCACGATGGCCTCCGCGATTTTTGGAGCCGGCGGAGAATTCAGCCCAACATCTTTTCCCAAAGGTAGGGGAGTCTAAAACTAGAGGGCAAAGGTTCAAGGTGAGAGATACAGAAGGGTCCAGAGGGGCAATTTTATCACACACAGGGTGGGGAGTGTCTGGAACGAGCTGCCAGGGGCAGTGGTAAAGGTGGGGACAATTTTGTCCTTTAAAAAGCATTTAGACAGCAACAGGGGGATATGGGCCAAATGCAGGCAATTGGGACTAGCTTAGTGGTAAAAAATGGGCAGCATGAACAAGTTGGGCCGAAGGGCCAGTTTCCATGCTGTCAACCTCTGTGACTCTATAGTTCCCAACCACAGCCTGGGAGATAGAGAGGACGTTGAGAAGCTCCGCTGAGACGCAGTGAATATTTCAGCTTGATTCAGAGAGGTGGGTGGTGTAGGGTATTGTCACTGCACCAGTAATCCAATGGAATTGCATCCAGCGGAATGTTCTAGTGATCTGGGTTCAAATCCCACCGCAGCTGATGGTGAAATTTGAATTCAATTAAATTCTGCACTGAACAGTCGAGAGCTGACCGGATCCTCCTGTTTGTCTTTTCCCTTTTAATTTCTGTTATTTTTCTGGAGTGTGTGTCTGTCTGGAATCTGTGTCTGTCTGGAGTGTGTCTGTCTGGAGTGTGTGTCTGTCTGGAGTGTGTGTCTGTCTGGAGTGTGTCTGTCTGGAGTGTGTCTGTCTGGAGTGTGTCTGTCTGGAGTGTGTCTGTCTGGAGTGTGTCTGTCTGGAGTGTGTCTGTCTGGAATGTGTCTGTCTGGAATGTGTCTGTCTGGAATGTGTCTGTCTGGAATGTGTCTGTCTGGAATGTGTCTGTCTGGAATGTGTCTGTCTGGAATGTGTCTGTCTGGAATGTGTCTGTCTGGAGTGTGTGTCTGTCTGGAATGTGTCTGTCTGGAATGTGTCTGTCTGGAGTGTGTCTGTCTGGAGTGTGTCTGTCTGGAGTGTGTCTGTCTGGAATGTGTCTGTCTGGAGTGTGTCTGTCTGGAGTGTGTCTGTCTGGAATGTGTCTGTCTGGAGTGTGTCTGTCTGGAATGTGTCTGTCTGGAGTGTGTCTGTCTGGAATGTGTCTGTCTGGAGTGTGTCTGTCTGGAATGTGTCTGTCTGGAATGTGTCTGTCTGGAGTGTGTCTGTCTGGAGTGTGTCTGTCTGGAGTGTGTCTGTCTGGAATGTGTCTGTCTGGAGTGTGTCTGTCTGGAATGTGTCTGTCTGGAGTGTGTCTGTCTGGAATGTGTCTGTCTGGAATGTGTCTGTCTGGAATGTGTCTGTCTGGAGTGTGTCTGTCTGGAGTGTGTCTGTCTGGAGTGTGTCTGTCTGGAATGTGTCTGTCTGGAGTGTGTCTGTCTGGAGTGTGTCTGTCTGGAGTGTGTCTGTCTGGAGTGTGTCTGTCTGGAGTGTGTCTGTCTGGAATGTGTCTGTCTGGAGTGTGTGTCTGTCTGGAATGTGTCTGTCTGGAGTGTGTCTGTCTGGAATGTGTCTGTCTGGAGTGTGTGTCTGTCTGGAATGTGTCTGTCTGGAGTGTGTGTCTGTCTGGAGTGTGTGTCTGTCTGGAGTGTGTCTGTCTGGAATGTGTCTGTCTGGAATGTGTCTGTCTGGAGTGTGTGTCTGTCTGGAGTGTGTCTGTCTGGAATGTGTCTGTCTGGAATGTGTCTGTCTGGAATGTGTCTGTCTGGAATGTGTCTGTCTGGAATGTGTCTGTCTGGAGTGTGTCTGTCTGGAGTGTGTGTCTGTCTGGAATGTGTCTGTCTGGAGTGTGTGTCTGTCTGGAGTGTGTCTGTCTGGAATGTGTCTGTCTGGAGTGTGTCTGTCTGGAATGTGTCTGTCTGGAATGTGTCTGTCTGGAATGTGTCTGTCTGGAATGTGTCTGTCTGGAGTGTGTGTCTGTCTGGAGTGTGTCTGTCTGGAATGTGTCTGTCTGGAATGTGTCTGTCTGGAATGTGTCTGTCTGGAGTGTGTCTGTCTGGAGTGTGTGTCTGTCTGGAATGTGTCTGTCTGGAGTGTGTGTCTGTCTGGAGTGTGTCTGTCTGGAATGTGTCTGTCTGGAGTGTGTCTGTCTGGAGTGTGTGTCTGTCTGGAATGTGTCTGTCTGGAATGTGTCTGTCTGGAATGTGTCTGTCTGGAATGTGTCTGTCTGGAATGTGTCTGTCTGGAGTGTGTGTCTGTCTGGAGTGTGTCTGTCTGGAATGTGTCTGTCTGGAATGTGTCTGTCTGGAGTGTGTCTGTCTGGAGTGTGTCTGTCTGGAGTGTGTCTGTCTGGAGTGTGTCTGTCTGGAATGTGTCTGTCTGGAGTGTGTCTGTCTGGAATGTGTCTGTCTGGAGTGTGTCTGTCTGGAATGTGTGTCTGTCTGGAGTGTGTCTGTCTGGAGTGTGTGTCTGTCTGGAGTGTGTCTGTCTGGAGTGTGTCTGTCTGGAGTGTGTCTGTCTGGAATGTGTCTGTCTGGAGTGTGTCTGTCTGGAATGTGTCTGTCTGGAATGTGTCTGTCTGGAATGTGTCTGTCTGGAATGTGTCTGTCTGGAGTGTGTGTCTGTCTGGAATGTGTCTGTCTGGAGTGTGTCTGTCTGGAGTGTGTCTGTGTGGAGTGTGTCTGTCTGGAGTGTGTCTGTCTGGAGTGTGTCTGTCTGGAGTGTGTCTGTCTGGAGTGTGTCTGTCTGGAGTGTGTCTGTCTGGAGTGTGTGTCTGTCTGGAATGTGTCTGTCTGGAGTGTGTCTGTCTGGAGTGTGTGTCTGTCTGGAATGTGTCTGTCTGGAATGTGTCTGTCTGGAATGTGTCTGTCTGGAATGTGTCTGTCTGGAGTGTGTGTCTGTCTGGAATGTGTCTGTCTGGAATGTGTCTGTCTGGAGTGCGTCTGTCTGGAATGTGTCTGTCTGGAATGTGTCTGTCTGGAGTGTGTGTCTGTCTGGAATGTGTCTGTCTGGAGTGTGTGTCTGTCTGGAATGTGTCTGTCTGGAGTGTGTGTCTGTCTGGAATGTGTCTGTCTGGAGTGTGTCTGTCTGGAGTGTGTCTGTCTGGAGTGTGTGTCTGTCTGGAGTGTGTCTGTCTGGAGTGTGTCTGTCTGGAGTGTGTCTGTCTGGAGTGTGTCTGTCTGGAGTGTGTCTGTCTGGAGTGTGTCTGTCTGGAGTGTGTGTCTGTCTGGAATGTGTCTGTCTGGAATGTGTGTCTGGAATGTGTCTGTCTGGAATGTGTCTGTCTGGAGTGTGTGTCTGTCTGGAATGTGTCTGTCTGGAATGTGTCTGTCTGGAGGGCGTCTGTCTGGAATGTGTCTGTCTGGAATGTGTCTGTCTGGAGTGTGTGTCTGTCTGGAATGTGTCTGTCTGGAGTGTGTGTCTGTCTGGAATGTGTCTGTCTGGAGTGTGTGTCTGTCTGGAATGTGTCTGTCTGGAGTGTGTCTGTCTGGAATGTGTCTGTCTGGAATGTGTCTGTCTGGAGTGTGTGTCTGTCTGGAATGTGTCTGTCTGGAATGTGTCTGTCTGGAGTGTGTCTGTCTGGAATGTGTCTGTCTGGAATGTGTCTGTCTGGAGTGTGTCTGTCTGGAATGTGTCTGTCTGGAGTGTGTGTCTGTCTGGAGTGCGTCTGTCTGGAATGTGTCTGTCTGGAGTGTGTGTCTGTCTGGAGTGCGTCTGTCTGGAATGTGTCTGTCTGGAGTGTGTGTCTGTCTGGAGTGTGTCTGTCTGGAATGTGTCTGTCTGGAATGTGTCTGTCTGGAGTGTGTGTCTGTCTGGAGTGTGTCTGTCTGGAATGTGTCTGTCTGGAATGTGTCTGTCTGGAGTGTGTCTGTCTGGAATGTGTCTGTCTGGAATGTGTCTGTCTGGAGTGTGTCTGTCTGGAGTGTGTGTCTGTCTGGAGTGTGTGTCTGTCTGGAGTGTGTGTCTGTCTGGAATGTGTCTGTCTGGAATGTGTGTCTGTCTGGAGTGTGTCTGTCTGGAGTGTGTGTCTGTCTGGAATGTGTCTGTCTGGAGTGTGTCTGTCTGGAATGTGTCTGTCTGGAGTGTGTGTCTGTCTGGAATGTGTCTGTCTGGAATGTGTCTGTCTGGAGTGTGTCTGTCTGGAATGTGTGTCTGTCTGGAGTGTGTCTGTCTGGAATGTGTCTGTCTGGAGTGTGTGTCTGTCTGGAGTGTGTCTGTCTGGAGTGTGTGTCTGTCTGGAGTGTGTCTGTCTGGAGTGTGTCTGTCTGGAGTGTGTGTCTGTCTGGAGTGTGTCTGTCTGGAATGTGTGTCTGTCTGGAGTGTGTGTCTGTCTGGAGTGTGTCTGTCTGGAGTGTGTGTCTGTCTGGAGTGTGTCTGTCTGGAGTGTGTGTCTGTCTGGAGTGTGTCTGTCTGGAATGTGTGTCTGTCTGGAGTGTGTCTGTCTGGAGTGTGTCTGTCTGGAGTGTGTGTCTGTCTGGAATGTGTCTGTCTGGAATGTGTCTGTCTGGAGTGTGTCTGTCTGGAGTGTGTGTCTGTCTGGAGTGTGTCTGTCTGGAGTGTGTCTGTCTGGAATGTGTCTGTCTGGAGTGTGTGTCTGTCTGGAGTGTGTCTGTCTGGAGTGTGTGTCTGTCTGGAATGTGTCTGTCTGGAGTGTGTGTCTGTCTGGAATGTGTCTGTCTGGAGTGTGTCTGTCTGGAGTGTGTGTCTGTCTGGAATGTGTCTGTCTGGAGTGTGTCTGTCTGGAGTGTGTCTGTCTGGAGTGTGTGTCTGTCTGGAGTGTGTCTGTCTGGAATGTGTCTGTCTGGAGTGTGTGTCTGTCTGGAATGTGTCTGTCTGGAATGTGTCTGTCTGGAGTGTGTCTGTCTGGAGTGTGTGTCTGTCTGGAATGTGTCTGTCTGGAGTGTGTGTCTGTCTGGAGTGTGTGTCTGTCTGGGGTGTGTCTGTCTGGAGTGTGTGTCTGTCTGGAATGTGTCTGTCTGGAGTGTGTGTCTGTCTGGAATGTGTCTGTCTGGAGTGTGTCTGTCTGGAGTGTGTCTGTCTGGAATGTGTCTGTCTGGAGTGTGTGTCTGTCTGGAGTGTGTCTGTCTGGAGTGTGTGTCTGTCTGGAGTGTGTCTGTCTGGAGTGTGTGTCTGTCTGGAGTGTGTCTGTCTGGAGTGTGTGTCTGTCTGGAATGTGTCTGTCTGGAGTGTGTCTGTCTGGAATGTGTCTGTCTGGTCCCAGAGCCGGGATCGAACCTGGGACCTCGGT
>NC_052166.1:69078986-69108936 GCF_902713615.1 Scyliorhinus canicula
GGTGTGGGGTATATCAGTGTTACAGTGAGGGGTGTGGGGTATATCAGTGTTACAGTGAGGGGTGAGGGGTATATCAGTGTTACAGTGAGGGGTGTGGGGTATATCAGTGTTACAGTGAGGGGTGTGGGGTATATCAGAATGTTACAGTGAGGGGTGTGGGGTATATCAGTGTTACAGTGAGGGTGTGGGGTATATCAGAATGTTACAGTGAGGTGTGTGGGGTATATCAGTGTTACAGTGAGGGGTGTGGGGTATATCAGAGTGTTACAGTGAGGGGTGTGGGGTATACAGTGTTACAGTGAGGGGTGTGGGATATATCAGTGTGTTACAGTGAGGGGTGTGGGGTATATCAGTGTTACAGTGAGGGGTGTGGGGCATATCAGAGTGTTACAGTGAGGGGTATATCAGAGTGTTACAGTGAGGGGTGTGGGGTATATCAGTGTTACAGTGAGGGGTGTGGGGTATATCAGAGTGTTACAGTGAGGGGTGTGGGGTATATCAGAGTGTTACAGTGAGGGGTGTGGGGTATATCAGTGTTACAGTGAGGGGTGTGGGGTATATCAGTGTTACAGTGAGGGGTGTGGGATATATCAGTGTTACAGTGAGGGGGTGTGGGGTATATCAGTGTTACAGTGAGGGGTGTGGGGTATATCAGTGTTACAGTGAGGGGTGTGGGGTATATCAGTGTTACAGTGAGGGGTGTGGGGTATATCAGTGTTACAGTGAGGGGTGTGGGGTATATCAGTGTTACAGTGAGGGGTGTGGGGTATATCAGTGTTACAGTGAGGGGTGTGGGGTATATCAGAGTGTTACAGTGAGGGGTGTGGGGTATATCAGTGTTACAGTGAGGGGTGTGGGATATATCAGAGTGTTACAGTGAGGGGTGTGGGGTATATCAGTGTTGCAGTGAGGGATGTGGGGTATATCAGTGTCACAGTGAGGGGTGTGGGAGGATATCAGTGTTACAGTGAGGGGTGTGGGGTATATCAGTGTTACAGTGAGGGGTGTGGGAGGATATCAGTGTTACAGTGAGGGGTGTGGGGTATATCAGTGTTACAGTGAGGGGGTGTGGGTTATATCAGTGTTACAGTGAGGGGTGTGGGGTATATCAGTGTTACAGTGAGGGGTGTGGGTTATATCAGTGTTACAGTGAGGGGTGTGGGTATATCAGTGTTACAGTGAGGGGTGTGGGGTATATCAGTGTTACAGTGAGGGGTGTGGGGTATATCAGTGTTACAGTGAGGGGTGTGGGTATATCAGTGTTACAGTGAGGGGTGTGGGGTATATCAGTGTTACAGTGAGGGGTGTGGGGTATATCAGTGTTACAGTGAGGGGTGTGGGGTATATCAGTGTTACAGTGAGGGGTGTGGGGTATATCAGTGTTACAGTGAGGGGTGTGGGGTATATCAGTGTTACAGTGAGGGGTGTGGGGTATATCAGTGTTACAGTGAGGGGTGTGGGGTATATCAGAGTGTTACAGTGAGGGGTGTGGGGTATATCAGAGTGTTACAGTGAGGGGTGTGGGATATATCAGTGTTACAGTGAGGGGTGTGAGGTATATCAGAGTGTTTCAGTGAGGGGTGTGGGGTATATCAGTGTTACAGTGAGGGGTGTGGGGTATATCAGAGTGTTACAGTGAGGGGTGTGGAGTATATCAGAGTGTTACAGTGAGGGGTGTGGGGTATATCAGAGTGTTTCAGTGAGGGGTGTGGGGTATATCAGTGTTACAGTGAGGGGTGTGGGGTATATCAGTGTTACAGTGAGGGCTGTGGGGTATATCAGTGTTACAGTGTGGGGTGTGGGGTATATCAGAGTGTTACAGTGAGGGGTGTGGGATATATCAGTGTTACAGTGAGGGGTGTGGGGTATATCAGAGTGTTACAGTGAGGGGTGTGGGGTATATCAGTGTTACAGTGAGGGGTGTGGGGTATATCAGTGTTACAGTGAGGGGTGTGGGGTATATCAGTGTTACAGTGAGGGGTGTGGGGTATATCAGTGTTACAGTGAGGGGTGTGGGGTATATCAGAGTGTTACAGTGAGGGGTGTGGGGTATATCAGTGTTACAGTGAGGGGTGTGGGGTATATCAGTGTTACAGTGAGGGGTGTGGGGTATATCAGTGTTACAGTGAGGGGTGTGGGGTATATCAGAGTGTTACAGTGAGGGGTGTGGGGTATATCAGTGTTACAGTGAGGGGTGTGGGGTATATCAGCGTTACAGTGAGGGGTGTGGGGTATATCAGTGTTACAGTGAGGGGTGTGGGGTATATCAGTGTTACAGTGAGGGGTTGTGGGGTATATCAGTGTTACAGTGAGGGGTGTGGGGTATATCAGTGTTACAGTGAGGGGTGTGGGATATATCAGTGTTACAGTGAGGGGTGTGGGGTATATCAGAGTGTTACAGTGAGGGGTGTGGGGTATACAGTGTTACAGTGAGGGGTGTGGGATATATCAGTGTGTTACAGTGAGGGGTGTGGGGTATATCAGTGTTACAGTGAGGGGTGTGGGATATATCAGAGTGTTACAGTGAGGGGTGTGGGGTATATCAGAGTGTTACAGTGAGGGGTGTGGGGTATATCAGTGTTACAGTGAGGGGTGTGGGGTATATCAGTGTTACAGTGTGGGGTGTGGGGTATATCAGAGTGTTACAGTGAGGGGTGTGGGGTATATCAGTGTTACAGTGAGGGGTGTGGGGTATATCAGTGTTACAGTGAGGGCTGTGGGGTGTATCAGTGTTACAGTGAGGGGTGTGGGATATATCAGTGTTACAGTGAGGGGTGTGGGGTATATCAGTGTTACAGTGAGGGGTGTGGGGTATATCAGTGTTACAGTGAGGGGTGTGGGGTATATCAGTGTTACAGTGAGGGGTGTGGGGTATATCAGTGTTACAGTGAGGGGTGTGGGGTATATCAGTGTTACAGTGAGGGGTGTGTGGTATATCAGAGTGTTACAGTGAGGGGTGTGGGGTATATCAGAGTGTTACAGTGAGGGGTGTGGGGTATATCAGAGTGTTACAGTGAGGGGTGTGGGATATATCAGTGTTACAGTGATGGGTGTGGGGTATATCAGTGTTACAGTGAGGGGTGTGGGGTATATCAGTGTTACAGTGAGGGGTGTGGGGTATATCAGTGTTACAGTGAGGGGTGTGGGATATATCAGTGTTATAGTGAGGGGTGTGGGGTATATCAGTGTTACAGTGAGGGGTGTGGGGTATATGAGTGTTACAGTGAGGGGTGCGGGGTATATCAGTGTTACAGTGAGGGGTGTGGGGTATATCAGAGTATTACAGTGAGGGGTGTGGGGTATATCAGAGTGTTACAGTGAGGGGTGTGGGGTATATCAGTGTTACAGTGAGGGGTGTGGGGTATATCAGTGTTACAGTGAGGGGTGTGGGGTATATCAGTGTTACAGTGAGGGGTGTGGGGTATATCAGTGTTACAGTGAGGGGTGTGGGGTATATCAGTGTTACAGTGAGGGGTGTGGGATATATCAGTGTTACAGTGAGGGTGTGGGGTATATCAGTGTTACAGTGAGGGGTATATCAGTGTTACAGTGAGGGGTGTGGGATATATCAGAGTGTTACAGTGAGGGGTGTGGGGTATATCAGTGTTACAGTGAGGGGTGTGGGGTATATCAGTGTTACAGTGAGGGGTGTGGGGTATATCAGTGTTACAGTGAGGGGTGTGGGGTATATCAGTGTTACAGTGAGGGGTGTGGGGGATATCAGTGTTACAGTGAGGGGTGTGGGATATATCAGTGTTACAGTGAGGGGTGTGGGATATATCAGAGTGTTACAGTGAGGGGTGTGGGGTATATCAGTGTTACAGTGAGGGGTGTGGGGTATATCAGAGTGTTACAGTGAGGGGTGTGGGATATATCAGAGTGTTACAGTGAGGGGTGTGGGGGATATCAGTGTTACAGTGAGGGGTGTGGGATATATCAGTGTTACAGTGAGGGGTGTGGGATATATCAGAGTGTTACAGTGAGGGGTGTGGGGTATATCAGTGTTACAGTGAGGGGGTGTGTAGTCTATCAGAGTGTTACAGTGAGGGGTGTGGGGTATATCAGTGTTACAGTGAGGGCTGTGGGGTATATCAGAGTGTTACAGTGAGGGGTGTGGGGTATATCAGTGTTACAGTGAGGGCTGTGGGGTATATCAGTGTTACAGTGAGGGGTGTGGGGTATATCAGTGTTACAGTGAGGGCTGTGGGGTATATCAGTGTTACAGTGAGGGGTGTGGGGTATATCAGTGTTACAGTGAGGGGTGTGGGGTATATCAGTGTTACAGTGAGGGGAGTGGGGTATATCAGTGTTACAGTGAGGGGTGTGGGGTATATCAGTGTTACAGTGAGGGGTGTGGGGTATATCAGTGTTACAGTGAGGGGTGTGGGATATATCAGTGTTACAGTGAGGGGTGTGGGGTATATCAGTGTTACAGTGAGGGGTGTGGGGTATATCAGAGTGTTACAGTGAGGGGTGTGGGGTATATCAGAGTGTTACAGTGAGGGGTGTGGGGTATATCAGTGTTACAGTGAGGGGTGTGGGGTATATCAGTGTTACAGTGAGGGGTGTGGGGTATATCAGTGTTACAGTGAGGGGTGTTGGATATATCAGTGTTACAGTGAGGGGTGTGGGGTATATCAGAGTGTTACAGTGAGGGGTGTGGGATATATCAGAGTGTTACAGTGAGGGGTGTGGGGTATATCAGTGTTACAGTGAGGGGTGTGGGGTATATCAGTGTTACAGTGAGGGCTGTGGGGTATATCAGTGTTACAGTGTGGGGTGTGGGGTATATCAGAGTGTTACAGTGAGGGGTGTGGGGATATATCAGTGTTACAGTGAGGGGTGTGGGGTATATCAGAGTGTTACAGTGAGGGGTGTGGGGTATATCAGTGTTACAGTGAGGGGTGTGGGGTATATCAGTGTTACAGTGAGGGGTGTGGGGTATATCAGTGTTACAGTGAGGGGTGTGGGGTATATCAGTGTTACAGTGAGGGGTGTGGGGTATATCAGAGTGTTACAGTGAGGGGTGTGGGGTATATCAGTGTTACAGTGAGGGGTGTGGGGTATATCAGTGTTACAGTGAGGGGTGTGGGGTATATCAGTGTTACAGTGAGGGGTGTGGGGTATATCAGAGTGTTACAGTGAGGGGTGTGGGGTATATCAGTGTTACAGTGAGGGGTGTGGGGTATATCAGCGTTACAGTGAGGGGTGTGGGGTATATCAGTGTTACAGTGAGGGGTGTGGGGTATATCAGTGTTACAGTGAGGGGTGTGGGGTATATCAGTGTTACAGTGAGGGGTGTGGGGTATATCAGTGTTACAGTGAGGGGTGTGGGATATATCAGTGTTACAGTGAGGGGTGTGGGGTATATCAGTGTTACAGTGAGGGGTGTGGGGTATATCAGTGTTACAGTGTGGGGTGTGGGGTATATCAGAGTGTTACAGTGAGGGGTGTGGGGTATATCAGTGTTACAGTGAGGGGTGTGGGGTATATCAGTGTTACAGTGAGGGCTGTGGGGTGTATCAGTGTTACAGTGAGGGGTGTGGGATATATCAGTGTTACAGTGAGGGGTGTGGGGTATATCAGTGTTACAGTGAGGGGTGTGGGGTATATCAGTGTTACAGTGAGGGGTGTGGGGTATATCAGTGTTACAGTGAGGGGTGTGGGGTATATCAGTGTTACAGTGAGGGGTGTGGGGTATATCAGTGTTACAGTGAGGGGTGTGTGGTATATCAGAGTGTTACAGTGAGGGGTGTGGGGTATATCAGAGTGTTACAGTGAGGGGTGTGGGGTATATCAGAGTGTTACAGTGAGGGGTGTGGGATATATCAGTGTTACAGTGATGGGTGTGGGGTATATCAGTGTTACAGTGAGGGGTGTGGGGTATATCAGTGTTACAGTGAGGGGTGTGGGGTATATCAGTGTTACAGTGAGGGGTGTGGGATATATCAGTGTTATAGTGAGGGGTGTGGGGTATATCAGTGTTACAGTGAGGGGTGTGGGGTATATGAGTGTTACAGTGAGGGGTGCGGGGTATTTCAGTGTTACAGTGAGGGGTGTGGGGTATATCAGAGTATTACAGTGAGGGGTGTGGGGTATATCAGAGTGTTACAGTGAGGGGTGTGGGGTATATCAGTGTTACAGTGAGGGGTGTGGGGTATATCAGTGTTACAGTGAGGGGTGTGGGGTATATCAGTGTTACAGTGAGGGGTGTGGGGTATATCAGTGTTACAGTGAGGGGTGTGGGGTATATCAGTGTTACAGTGAGGGGTGTGGGATATATCAGTGTTACAGTGAGGGTGTGGGGTATATCAGTGTTACAGTGAGGGGTATATCAGTGTTACAGTGAGGGGTGTGGGATATATCAGAGTGTTACAGTGAGGGGTGTGGGGTATATCAGTGTTACAGTGAGGGGTGTGGGGTATATCAGTGTTACAGTGAGGGGTGTGGGGTATATCAGAGTGTTACAGTGAGGGGTGTGGGGTATATCAGTGTTACAGTGAGGGGTGCGGGGTATATCAGTGTTACAGTGAGGGGTGTGGGGTATATCAGAGTGTTACAGTGAGGGGTGCGGGGTATATCAGTGTTACAGTGAGGGGTGTGGGGTATATCAGTGTTACAGTGAGGGGTGTGGGGTATATCAGAGTGTTACAGTGAGGGGTGTGGGGTATATCAGTGTTACAGTGAGGGGTGTGGGGTATATCAGTGTTACAGTGAGGGGTGTGGGATATATCAGTGTTACAGTGAGGGGTGTGGGGTATATCAGAGTGTTACAGTGAGGGCTGTGGGGTATATCAGTGTTACAGTGAGGGGTGTGGGGTATATCAGTGTGTTACAGTGAGGGGTGTGGGGTATATCAGTGTTACAGTGAGGGGTGTGGGGTATATCAGTGTTACAGTGAGGGGTGTGGGGTATATCAGTGTTACAGTGAGGGGTGTGGGGTATATCAGTGTTACAGTGAGGGGTGTGGGGTATATCAGTGTTACAGTGAGGGGTGTGGGGTATATCAGAGTGTTACAGTGAGGGGTGTGGGGTATATCAGAGTGTTACAGTGAGGGGTGTGGGGTATATCAGTGTTACAGTGAGGGCTGTGGGGTATATCAGTGTTACAGTGAGGGGTGTGGGGTATATCAGTGTTACAGTGAGGGCTGTGGGGTATATCAGTGTTACAGTGAGGGGTGTGGGGTATATCAGTGTTACAGTGAGGGGTGTGGGGTATATCAGTGTTACAGTGAGGGGAGTGGGGTATATCAGTGTTACAGTGAGGGGTGTGGGGTATATCAGTGTTACAGTGAGGGGTGTGGGGTATATCAGTGTTACAGTGAGGGGTGTGGGATATATCAGTGTTACAGTGAGGGGTGTGGGGTATATCAGTGTTACAGTGAGGGGTGTGGGGTATATCAGAGTGTTACAGTGAGGGGTGTGGGGTATATCAGAGTGTTACAGTGAGGGGTGTGGGGTATATCAGTGTTACAGTGAGGGGTGTGGGGTATATCAGTGTTACAGTGAGGGGTGTGGGGTATATCAGTGTTACAGTGAGGGGTGTTGGATATATCAGTGTTACAGTGAGGGGTGTGGGGTATATCAGAGTGTTACAGTGAGGGGTGTGGGATATATCAGAGTGTTACAGTGAGGGGTGTGGGGTATATCAGAGTGTTACAGTGAGGGGTGTGGGGTATATCAGTGTTACAGTGAGGGGTGTGGGGTATATCAGTGTTACAGTGAGGGGTATGGGGTATATCAGTGTTACAGTGAGGGGTGTGGGGTATATCAGAGTGTTACAGTGAGGGGTGTGGGGTATATCAGAGTGTTACAGTGAGGGGTGTGGGGTATATCAGTGTTACAGTGAGGGGTGTGGGGTATATCAGTGTTACAGTGAGGGGTGTGGGATATATCAGTGTTACAGTGAGGGGTGTGGGGTATATCAGTGTTACAGTGAGGGGTGTGGGGTATATCAGTGTTACAGTGAGGGGTGTGGGAGGATTTGAGCAGTGGGTAGTGGGGAGAGTTGTTGCTCCGCCCTGCTCTGACCTTGCCATCTATTGCAGGGTCCCCGGGGATTATTGGGACCGAAAGGACCCACTGGCCTCGCAGGGCCACTGGTAAGTTGTGTCTGAATCGTGGAATCGTGCTTAATGTAATGTTTACAGGAGCTGCCGTCCCTGGCAGATCAATGCTGTGTGTTATAGCACTAACTTCACTGCCCGAACTAATCCATCTGCTGTCTCCTTTGTGACACCCTCCATGTCCAAGGGATGGTTCCTTTTGTCAATATTGATCTGAGGGATGTCCTGGTGCCAAGGGTAACCTGGCTGGGGTGCAGTGACTGCGTCTATCCTTAGACTTTGTTTGAAAATGGGTGTAACATTTGCAGTCCCCTGACACCATCCCTCTGCCAAAGCAGGATTGGAAGAGAATCTGCAATCTCCACCCCCTCCATGTCCTGGTGTTTCGAAGCATATGCTCGTTATACGGATTTACAATCACATGGATTTTGCAGATATTGATGGAGCAAAGCTGACCTCAAAGAGAACAGCCCACAAGGTCTCAATCTGTGTGATGTGGTTTTCACCTTTTCCCCCTGACCGTTTAAATTCGCAGAGATTTGAGAAAACAGGTCAAGGAACAATCGCCTGGATTGATGTCCATTTCCTAAAAACCAACAATTTGGAAACACTTCACTTTTCAGTGAAATTTTCAGATAGTGGAATAAATGATTATGATTGGATTAAGATGCAAGCTAAACAGTAAACAAACACGTCAAATTTGTTTTTTACTGCAAAGTACAGATGATGGGAGTTGTGGGAACAGGGAACAATTTCAACATCGGGAAATTTGAATGTATTGGGTGATTCCCTGAACCTGATTTCAGACATCACTGACGCTGCATTTTGTTCACTTTGCAGGGAGTGACGGGAATGGATGGGCACCATGGACCCAAAGGTAGTCAGGTACGTACTGACATCAGCACTGACAGTGAGAATCTCAGAATCTGACTCTGGGATGAGGAATTTCCCGTCAGGTGTACCTGGCATTTGGGACTACCGTTGGGGGGTATGTAGAGAGAAGCCACACACCAGGTGACTCCTGCCCCAGGGTACTTGAAGTTTGGCCTTTTTTGCCCAGTTTTTGGGGCTAGTTTTACATAAAATCCCATCTGATGGCTGGTACAAGGCTAACAGAAGGGAAATGCCAAGAGATGCTACGGCAACGAAACTCATTGTTACAAATTTGGCGATAGATTTGGAGGCTTCTGTCCAATAACAGTCGACATGCTGAAATGCAATGAAATGAAAATCACTTATTGTCACGCGTAGGCTTCAAATGAAGTTACTGTGAAAAACCCCTAGTCGCCACATTCCGGCGCCTGTTCGGGGAGGATGGAACGGGAATTGAACCGTGCTGCTGGCCTGCCTTGGTCTGCGTTCAAAGCCAGCGATTTAGCCCAGTGCTTGCTTGCCACTGTCTTGGCAGTGAAGTTTGAGGAGCAGTGGGGGGGGGGGGGGGGGGGGGGGGACGTTGTAAGTCAATAGAGAAAAGCCTGACTCCCATTCAGTCGAAGTTAGAAAAGATGTGCCAAAGGGTAACAGTGTATGGCACAGCGAGTGACGGCATGGAGGCGGTTCTTTCAAAACACAGTGAACTCCCTCGCGGGAGGCTGAGATCTCCCTGACGGCCGGTGAAAGTGAAGCAGTGAGGGGCAAGGTCGGTGATCTGGAGAGTCAGTCTCGGGGGCAGAATGTCAGAATCGCGGGGTTACCGGAGGATATGGAAGGCCCAACTCCCACAGAATTCTATTCTGGGATGTTTGGGAAGATGTTGGGGGAGGGCGGGGGATTCACGCCCCCTCCTGAGCTGGATCAAGCCCATCGGACACTCTGGCAGAAGCCCCGATCCAAACAGCCACCAGGGGCTGTTACTGTCGGTTTCACAGCTTCCAGGTGGAGGAAGAGGTCCTGAAATGGGCTAAGGAGCTCCGGGTCTATAAGTGGGAAGGCCACGCAATCAGGCTTTCCCAGGACAGTGCAAGACATTGGTGCGGAGCTGGCGAGGAAGCAGCGAGGTTGACAAGGCCAAAGCCGCCCTGTATAAGAGCAGAGTTCTGATTGGGGCAGTGAACCCAGCACAGCTCTGAGTGACCTCTGAGACGAAGGCCAATAGTTTGATGCACCGGAGGCTGCGGATTCCTTTGTAAAAACACACGGGCTCGGTTTGAGTTGACTGATTTTGCCAGGTGTTTGGTTGTTGGGGTGGGTGTGGAGAGTTGTTGGAGGTCCTCGCATGTCGATGTTTGTCTTTCTTTGTTCTTGGTCAGATGACTATTTTGGATGTTGGTGGGGGTGGGGTGGTGGGGAAGGGGGGGGGGGGTGGGGGTAGGGCAATGGGGGGAAGGGGAGGGGGTAGGGGCCCGGTTAGTTTGCTGCCGTTGACTGCAGATCTCTCTTTTTCCTCGCAGGAGGGTTTTTTTTGGCCATCTTGGGTGGACATTGTTCCTGCACCCTCCCTGAGTCACTATTGGAAAACCCCTCTTGGTGGAAATGGCTGACCCTGGGTTCTGGGGGTGGGGAGGAGTGGGGGGAGGTCTCCAATTCGGATGGTCACCTGGACCTAAAGGGGGTTGGGTGACCCAGTGGAAGGTGGGAGGGTATTCGCTCACCTTAAAAGCCTGAGTGTCGATGTGGTGTTTTTGCAGGAGACTCATTTGGGAGTGAGGGACCAAACCAGGTTGGGGAAGGGGTGGGTGAGCCAGGTATTTAATTTGGGCTTCGATGGTTGGGCCCAATAAGGTTGGGGATTTTGATGAATTAACGGGTTCTGTTCTCGGCCGCTAAGATCATGGCGGGTCCCAGCGGCAGGTATGTGATGGTCACTGGGTCTTTGACGGGCACATTGGTGTTTCTGAGTAATACCAAACTGGGATGATACGGAGTTTGTCCGTCCCCAATCCTGACTTGGACTCACTTCAGTAATCCTGGGGGCAATCTGAAACTGTGTTCTCGATCCGAATTTGGATCATTCTAGGCCCAAGTCACAGCTTCCATCGGGCGTGACAAAGGTGTTGTTCACTCTCATGGAGCAGATGGCTGGGAGGGGGGGTGCCGGGAAAGCGGTGTTTCTTGCACCGAGTGATCAGGATTTTTCCTTTTTCTTCCATATCCATCAGGTTTAGTAACGGTATGACATTTTCCTGGTGGGTGGGTCTCTCCTCCCCTGGGTGAAGGGGGCAGGGTATTCGGCGATGGTGATTTCAGCCCATGCTCCACACCTTGTGGACTTGGTCCCACACTCCGGCCCCCCTCAGCATCTGGCAGGGAGGTCGCATACGGTGTTGTTGGCAGACAAAGGATTTTGTGAAAGTATATCCTCCACCTTAGAGGAATATATCAAGTTTAACGACAGCGAGTCTATCTCACCCTCTACACTATTGGAAACCCTGAAGGTGGTTACTGGCTGGGGTGTGGGGGGAATAGATAATTTCCTCTAAATCACGCAGAGAAAGGACTGCGGGGTGGGGGGGGGGGGGGGGGGGGGGGGTGACAGAGGCTGGTGGCTTCCATCCTCCAGGTGGACCATCAGTACTCGCTAGCCCCTACCCCAGGAAGAAGCTGTAAACGCAGTTTGATTGTTATCGACAGGTGAGGCTGTCGCCTTTTAGCTGATCAGCTGAAGTGACAGGCGGCTTCCTGGGAGATTGTGCATTAAGGGACTCAAGGGGCAGTTTGGTTTCTGCCCCATTTGAAGTTAACGCAGTTTTTGAAGCATTCTATCAGAACCTTTATATATCAGAGTCTCCGGAAGAGGAGGGTTTGGTCATGCCGGAGTTTTCGCTGGGTCCTTCCCATTGGTGGAGCGGGAGAGGCTGAAGGAGATGGAATCCCTGTTGAGTTCTGAGGAGGTTCTGAATTGGGTTAATGCAGACGGGTAAAGCTCCCGGCCCAGATGGATTCCCCATTGATTTCTACAAGATGTTTGGGGGTCAGTTGATCCTGTTAACGTTGGACATGTTCAATGATTCCTTGACCCGGGGTTCGTTGCCCGTTACCCTCACACCAAGCTTCTATTTCCCTGATCCTGAAGAAGGACAAGAACCCTGCGGAATGTGGGTCGTACTGACCCATACCGCTTTTGAACGTGGACGTTACATCACTTGCCAAGGTGCTGCCACTGCCTCCCAGAGGTGGTCGCGCGAAGACCAGACAGGCTTCGTTAAGGGTTGGCAACTGTCAGCCAATATGCGTCACCTGTTACATATCGCTCTTTCCCTCTCCTGTGCCCAAACCGCAGGTGATTTTTGCCATGGACCCCAAAAAAGCATTTGACAGTGTGGAGTGTGGGATATCCCTTTGAGATCCTTGGGAGGTTTGGGTTGGGGTAAAAGTTTAAACCCTGGGTTACTGTATCGGAACCCCCACAGCTAGTGTTAGCGTTAATACCTTGAGCTCGGGGCATGTTGTGTTGAGCAGAGGTACAAGGCAGCTGTTGTCTTTAGCAATTGAACCATTGGCCATCGTCAGTAGGTGAAAGGGAATAGGTTGGGGAGTGAGGGAGCATAAGGTTTCCTTGTACACAGATGATCTGCTTCTTTATATTACAGACCCAGTCTCCACTGTGGATGAGATAATGAAGCTACTGACGAGTTTGGGCTCCTTTTCTGGGTATTAATTGAATCTGGATAAGAGTGAATACTCCCCGGGAGGGGAGCATATCCGGGGATGTTACCTTTTCACCTGGCCAGATCCAGCTTTCGTTATCTGGGGATTCAGGGGGCCCACAATTAGGCTTTGCTCCATAAATTAAATTACGCTAATCTTCTGAATGGGGTAAAATCTGATGTACAGACGCGGGAGAATCGCTCTCTGTGTCCTTGGTGACCAGGGTTCAGGCCATTAAAATGAATGCCCTCCTGAGGTTTTTAATTTCTTTTTTAGTGCCTCCCCTTTTCTCCCCAAAACCTTTTTTTTGTTAGAATTGACAAGTCAGTCTCCTCTTTTATTTGGGCGGGCAAGGCCCCAAGGGTCAGTCGGGTATTTCTCCAGAGGAATAGACAGGCAGGTGGTTTAGCTTTACCCAATTTTTTATTTTAATATTGGGCTGCCGATATTGAGGAATGATGTGGAGATGCCGGCGTTGGACTGGGGTGAGCACAGTAAGAAGTCTTACAACACCAGGTTAAAGTCCAACAGGTTTGATTCAAACACTAGCTTTCGGAGCGCAGCTCCTTCCTCAGGTGAATGGCGAGGTACCTCGCCATTCACCTGAGGAAGGAGCTGCGCTCCGAAAGCTCGTGTTTGAATCAAACCTGTTGGACTTTAACCTGGTGTTGTAAGACTTCTTACAATATTGAGGAAGTGCTGGGGTAGGTTAGCAATCCGCGTTCCATAGGGGGATAAACGGAGGCGGGTTCTTGTAGGGGCTCTCCTTTGGGGGCTTCACTGGCGTTCTCTCCTGCGAGATTTTATTCTAATCCAGGGATGGTGTCCACCCTGAGAATCTGGAAGCAATTCAGACATTTAAAAGGAGCTCCATGTTGTTATTGCCCCCGATCTGTCGTGACCATCTCCTTGTGCCGACGAGTTTAGACTCGACGTTTAGGCCATGGGAGTGGAAGGGTCTGGAGAGGTTTGGGGACTTGTTCGTGGTTTGCCAGTTTTGAGGAGCTGTCGGTAAAGTTTCAACTCCCTGCGACAAATTTGTTTAGTTATTTTCGGATACGTGACTTTTTTGCGGAAGATTTTTCCTTCATTTCCCACCGTCCTCCTTGTTGACGAGGATTTTATCTTTGTCCGGGTCTGGGGGGGGGTGTATTTTGGGTACCGATGGTCAGATTGTCTCAGCAGAATTTATTGTTGGGGGGGGGGGGGGGGGTTTGTGTTCCTTTTACATTGTAACCTGAAGCATCCGTTTTATGTGATATTGTTATAAATGTTTTCAATAAAGATACCTTTTAAACAAAAGTGTACCTGGAATTTGGCTGAAGTGAGTTAGTGACTGATGGAGCAGATGTTGATGACCCACAATCACCTTCTCTGTCCATCAATATTACAAATAAGCATTTGCAGATGTGTATATTGAAAACAATTGCAACCTGGCTTTTTTACGCAGCATTAGATTAATCACACATCTCTCTTCTGTCTTTAGGGTCCTCAAGGTGAACCTGGACCCCCAGGGCAGCAAGGAAACCCTGGAGCTCAGGTAACTCTCACTGATCTTGATAGACTTTGTACGGCAGCAACACTGCCCAGCTACGCCCGCCCCCCCACCCCCGCCCCTCCCATCCACTCAGACTTGAAGACACTTTGAGAAGATGCTTTGCCGCATAGGATCTGTTTCCTCCCACAGCTCACGTTGGCCCGGACGTGTGAGGGAGCAAGAGCAAGCCAACAGCGATCATCCCTGACTGTGACCCTGTTTGTGCCAGTCACTGATTCCCCCGACCGGGTTTGTGTAAACCTTTGTGCAGCCTCTGGGGGGCAGTACTGAGGTTATACATGACATCGGAAAAGGTGATTCGAAATGGTAACCACATTCAAAATAACAAGAGGAGCAATCTGACAGAAACTAACCAGTCTCCAAGAGAATTGGAATCGCTGATGTAGACAGATTGCATCCCAGAATTTAAAATAATCCAGAGAAATGATAATAGAGGCATGATGACAGATTTTTAAGAACTCCATTCACAGACAATGATTTGCCAGCTGGCTTCAAGGTAGGAAGCAGCGAGTGTGGGTAAAGGGTAAAGAATGGTAGAAGCTGGGAGTGGTGTACCACAAAGAACAATACTGAGGCCACTGCTGTTCACAATTAACCATTGGACTTCAGAATCAAAAAAAGATTTCTAAATTTTCGGATGACACCAAATTGGAGCAGAGGGGCAAGGGGGGGAATGGATACTGAGCAGTGGGCGAGGGGGGAATAGACACTGAGCAGTGGGCGAGGGGGGAATAGATACTGAGCAGTGGGCGAGGGGGGAATAGATACTGAGCAGTGGGCGAGGGGGGAATAGATACTGAGCAGTGGGCGAGGGGGGAATAGACACTGAGCGGTGGGCGAGCAGTGGGCGAGGGGGGAATGGATACTGAGCAGTGGGCGAGGGGGGAATAGACACTGAGCAGTGGGCAAGGGGGGAATGGATACTGAGCAGTGGGCGAGGGGGGAATAGATACTGAGCAGTGGGCGAGGGGGGAATAGATACTGAGCAGTGGGCGAGGGGGGGAATAGATACTGAGCAGTGGGCGAGCAGAGGGGCGAGGGGGGAATGGATACTGAGCAGCGGGCGAGGGGGGAATGGATACTGAGCAGTGGGCGAGGGGGGAATAGACACTGAGCAGTGGGCGAGGGGGGAATAGATACTGAGCAGTGGGCAAGGGGGGAATAGATACTGAGCAGTGGGCGAGGGGGGAATAGATACTGAGCAGTGGGCGAGGGGGGAATAGATACTGAGCAGTGGGCGAGGGGGGAATGGATACTGAGCAGTGGGCGAGGGGGGAATAGACACTGAGCAGTGGGCGAGGGGGGAATAGACACTGAGCAGTGGGCGAGGGGGGAATGGATACTGAGCAGTGGGCGAGGGGGGAATAGACACTGAGCAGTGGGAGAGGGGGGAATAGACACTGAGCAGTGGGCGAGGGGGGAATAGATACTGAGCAGTGGGCGAGGGGGGGAATAGATACTGAGCGGTGGGCGAGGGGGGAATGGATACTGAGCAGTGGGCGAGGGGGGAATAGATACTGAGCGGTGGGCGAGGGGGGAATGGATACTGAGCGATGGGCGAGGGGGGGAATGGATACTGAGCAGTGGGCGAGGGGGGAATAGACACTGAGCAGTGGGAGAGGGGGGAATAGACACTGAGCAGTGGGCGAGGGGGGAATAGATACTGAGCAGTGGGCGAGGGGGGAATAGACACTGAGCAGTGGGCGAGGGGGGAATAGATACTGAGCAGTGGGCAAGGGGGGAATAGACACTGAGCAGTGGGGCGAGGGGGGAATAGACACTGAGCAGTGGGCGAGGGGGGAATAGATACTGAGCAGTGGGCGAGGGGGGAATAGATACTGAGCAGTGGGCGAGGGGGGAATAGACACTGAGCAGTGGGCGAGGGGGGAATGGATACTGAGCAGTGGGCGAGGGGGGAATGGATACTGAGCAGTGGGAGAGGGGGGAATAGATACTGAGCAGTGGGCGAGCAGTGGGCGAGGGGGGAATGGATACTGAGCGATGGGCGAGGGGGGGAATAGACACTGAGCAGTGGGCAAGGGGGGGATAGATACTGAGCAGAGGGGCGAGGGGGGAATAGATACTGAGCGATGGGCGAGGGGGGAATAGATACTGAGCAGTGGGCGAGGGGGGGAATAGATACTGAGCAGTGGGCGAGGGGGGAATGGATACTGAGCGGTGGGCGAGGGGGGAATGGATACTGAGCAGTGGGAGAGGGGGGAATAGACACTGAGCGGTGGGCGAGGGGGGGAATGGATACTGAGCAGTGGGCGAGGGGGGAATAGACACTGAGCAGTGGGCGAGCAGTGGGGCGAGGGGGGAATAGATACTGAGCAGTGGGCGAGGGGGGAATAGACACTGAGCGGTGGGCGAGGGGGGGGAATGGATACTGAGCAGTGGGCGAGGGGGGGAATAGACACTGAGCAGTGGGCGAGCAGTGGGGCGAGGGGGGAATAGATACTGAGCAGTGGGCGAGGGGGGAATGGATACTGAGCAGTGGGCGAGGGGGGAATAGATACTGAGCGGTGGGCGAGGGGGGGAATGGATACTGAGCAGTGGGGCGAGGGGGGAATAGACACTGAGCAGTGGGCGAGGGGGGAATAGATACTGAGCGATGGGCGAGCAGTGGGGCGAGGGGGGAATAGATACTGAGCAGTGGGCGAGGGGGGGAATGGATACTGAGCAGTGGGGCGAGGGGGGAATAGATACTGAGCAGTGGGCGAGGGGGGAATAGACACTGAGCAGTGGGCGAGGGGGGGAATGGATACTGAGCAGTGGGCGAGGGGGGAATAGACACTGAGCAGTGGGCGAGCAGTGGGGCGAGGGGGGAATAGATACTGAGCAGTGGGCGAGGGGGGAATAGACACTGAGCAGTGGGCGAGGGGGGAATGGATACTGAGCGGTGGGCGAGGGGGGAATAGACACTGAGCAGTGGGCGAGGGGGGAATAGACACTGAGCAGTGGGCGAGGGGGGAATAGACACTGAGCAGTGGGCGAGGGGGGAATGGATACTGAGCGGTGGGCGAGGGGGGAATAGACACTGAGCAGTGGGCGAGGGGGGAATAGATACTGAGCAGTGGGCGAGGGGGGAATAGATACTGAGCAGTGGGGCGAGGGGGGAATAGACACTGAGCAGTGGGCGAGGGGGGAATGGATACTGAGCGGTGGGCGAGGGGGGAATAGACACTGAGCAGTGGGCGAGGGGGGAATAGACACTGAGCAGTGGGGCGAGGGGGGAATAGACACTGAGCGGTGGGGCGAGGGGGGAATGGATACTGAGCGGTGGGCGAGGGGGGAATGGATACTGAGCGATGGGCGAGCAGTGGGCGAGGGGGGGAATGGATACTGAGCGGTGGGCAAGGGGGGAATAGACACTGAGCGGTGGGCGAGGGGGTAATAGATACTGAGCGATGGGCGAGGGGGGAATGGATACTGAGCGATGGGCGAGCAGTGGGCGAGGGGGGGAATAGACACTGAGTAGTGGGCGAGGGGGGAATAGACACTGAACGGTGGGCGAGCAGTGGGCGAGGGGGGAATGGATACTGAGCAGTGGGCGAGCAGTGGGCGAGGGGGGAATAGATACTGAGCAGTGGGCAAGGGGGGAATAGACACTGAGCAGTGGGGCGAGGGGGGAATGGATACTGAACAGTGGGCGAGCAGTGGGCGAGGGGGGAATAGATACTGAGCAGTGGGCAAGGGGGGAATAGACACTGAGCAGTGGGGCGAGGGGGGAATGGATACTGAGCAGTGGGCGAGGGGGGAATAGATACTGAGCAGTGGGCGAGGGGGGAATAGATACTGAGCAGTGGGCGAGGGGGGAATGGATACTGAGCAGTGGGAGAGGGGGGAATAGATACTGAACAGTGGGCGAGCAGTGGGCGAGGGGGGAATAGATACTGAGCAGTGGGCGAGCAGTGGGCGAGGGGGGAATGGATACTGAGCGATGGGCGAGGGGGGGAATAGACACTGAGCAGTGGGCAAGGGGGGGATAGATACTGAGCAGAGGGGCGAGGGGGGAATAGATACTGAGCGATGGGCGAGGGGGGAATAGATACTGAGCAGTGGGCGAGGGGGGAATAGACACTGAGCAGTGGGAGAGGGGGGAATGGATACTGAGCAGTGGGCGAGGGGGGGAATGGATACTGAGCAGTGGGAGAGGGGGGAATGGATACTGAGCAGTGGGCGAGGGGGGAATAGATACTGAGCGGTGGGCGAGGGGGGAATGGATACTGAGCGATGGGCGAGGGGGGAATAGATACTGAGCGGTGGGCGAGGGGGGAATAGATACTGAGCAGTGGGCGAGCAGTGGGCGAGGGGGGGAATGGATACTGAGCGATGGGCGAGGGGGGAATGGATACTGAGCAGTGGGCGAGGGGGGGAATGGATACTGAGCAGTGGGCGAGGGGGGGAATAGATACTGAGCAGTGGGCGAGCAGTGGGCGAGGGGGGAATGGATACTGAGCAGTGGGCGAGGGGGGAATGGATACTGAGCGATGGGCGAGCAGTGGGCGAGGGGGGAATAGATACTGAGCAGTGGGCGAGGGGGGAATAGACACTGAGCAGTGGGCGAGGGGGGAATGGATACTGAGCAGTGGGCGAGGAGGGAATGGATACTGAACGGTGGGCGAGGGGGGAATGGATACTGAGCGATGGGCGAGCAGTGGGCGAGGGGGGAATAGATACTGAACGGTGGGCGAGGGGGGAATGGATACTGAGCGATGGGCGAGCAGTGGGCGAGGGGGGAATAGATACTGAGCGGTGGGCGAGGGGGGAATGGATACTGAGCGATGGGCGAGCAGTGGGCGAGGGGGGAATAGATACTGAGCAGTGGGCGAGGGGGGAATAGATACTGAGCAGTGGGCGAGGGGGGAATAGATACTGAGCAGTGGGCGAGGGGGGAATAGACACTGAGCGATGGGCGAGCAGTGGGGCGAGGGGGAATTGTCAACACTGAGGATTGGAACAAATTACATGCAGACATTAATAAACTTGCAGAATGGTCATTGACAAATAAACTTCATTATCAGTAAGTGTGAGACGATGCAATTTGATTGCAAAAATAAGGATGTCCTGTATTCCTTGGCGGAATCCAGGAGTAGAGATACATGATCACTAAATTTCCCCACACACGTTTATAAAGTCATAAAAACAAACAAACACTGGGATTGATTTCCAGAGGGATGGAACTGAAAAGCAGAGAAGTTAAAATAAACGTTCGTAGAACCTTTGTTAGACCTCACTCGCAGCACAGTGTACAGCTCTGGTCTCCGATTATACAAACTATATAGAGGCAGCGGAGAAGATCCAAAATTGATTGACACGGACAATTCCCCAAAACTGAGGGGCTTCAACTATGAGGAAATGAGGAAACATTTCTCGACACAAAGGGTGGTAGAAATTTGAACTTCCATCTGTAAATAGTAACTCATGCTGAACAATATTGGATTGGAGATTGATAGGTTATAGATTAGCAATGGTGTCATGGTGATGTTACTTATATGGAGTTTGATCACAGGTCAGCCTTGATCTTCTTGAATGACAGAACAGACCGAATGGTCTCTTCTGAGGCAATATGGGTGGAGCTGAGAAATAGGAAGGGTGCAGTAACATTGTTGGGACTTTACTACAGGCCTCCCAAAAGCGAGCGTGAAGTAGAGGTACAAATATGCAGACAGATTATAGAAAAATGTCGGAGCAATAGGGTGGTTGTGATGGGAGATTTTAACTTCCCCAACATTGAATGGGACTCATGTAGTGTTGGAGGTGTAGATGGAGCAGAGTTTGTAAGGAGCATCCAGGAGAGTTTTTTAGAGCAGTATGTAAATAGTCCAACTCGGGAAGGGGCCATACTGGACCTGGTATTGGGGAATGATCCCGGCCAGGTGGTTGATGTTTCAGTCGGTGATTACTTTGGGAATAGCGATCACAATTCCGTAAGTTTTAGAATACTCATGGACAAGGACAAGAGGGGTCCGAAAGGAAGAGTACTAAATTGGGGAAAGGCAGAGTATAACAAAATTCGGCAGGAGCTAGGGAATGTGGATTGGGAGCAGCTGTTTAAGGGTAAATCCACATTTGAAATGTGGGAGTCTTTTAAGGAAAGGTTGTTTAGAGTGCAGGACAGACATGTTCCTGTGAAAATGAAAGATAGAAATGGCAAGATTAGGGAACCATGGATGACGGGTGGAATTGTGAGACTAGCTAAGATGAAAAAGGAAGCATACATAGGATCGAGACAACTCAAAACTGATGAAGCTTTGGAGGAATATCGGGAAAGTAGGACTAATCTCAAACGCGCAATAAAGAGGGCTAAAAGGGGTCATGAAATATCTTTGGCTATCAGGGTTAAGGAAAATCCCAAAGCATTTTATTCGTATGTAAGGAGCAAGAGGGTAACTAGAGAAAGGATTGGCCCACTCAAAGACAAAAGAGGGAATTTATGCGTGGACTCAGAGGAAATGGGTGAGATTCTTAATGAGTACTTTGCATCGGTATTCACAAAGGAGGGACAAGATGGATGTTGAGGCTAGGGATGGATGTTTAAATACTCTAGGTCAAGTTGTCATATGGAAGGGAGAAGTTTTGGGTATTCTAAAAGACATTAAGGTGGACAAGTCCCCAGGACCGGATGGGATCTATCCCAGGTTACTGAGGGAAGCGAGGGTTGAAATAGCTGGGGCCTTAACAGATATCTTTGCAGCATCCTTGAGCACGAGTGAGGTCCCGGAGGACTGGAGAATTGCTAATGTTGTCCCTTTGTTTAAGAAGGGTAGCAGGGATAATCCAGGGAATTATAGACCTGTGAGCTTGACATCAGTGGTAGGCAAACTGTTGGAGAAGATACTGAGGGATAGGATCTATTCACATCTGGAAGAAAATAGACTTATCAGTGATAGGCAGCATGGTTTTGTGCAGGGAAGGTCATGTCTTACAAACCTAATAGAATTCTTTGAGGAAGTGACAAAGTTAATTGATAAGGGAAGGGCTGTAGATGTCATATACATGGACTTTAGTAAGGCGTTTGATAAGGTTTCCCATGGCAGGTTGATGTCAAAAGTGAAGTCGTATGGGGTTCAGGGTGTACTAGCTAGATGGATAAAGAAGTGGCTGGGCAACAGGAGACATGGAGTAGTGGTGGAAGGGAGTGTCTCAAAATGGAGAAGGGTGACTAGTGGTGTTCCACAGGGATCCGTGCTCAGACCACTGCTGTTTGTGATCTACATAAATGACCTGGAGGAAGGTATAGGTGGTCTGATTAGCAAGTTTGCAGATGATACTAAGATTGGTGGAGTTGCAGATAGCGAGGAGGACTGTCAGAGAATACAACAAAATATAGATAGATTGGAGAGTTGGGCAGAGAAATGGCAGATGGAGTTCAATCCAGGCAAATGTGAGGTGATGCATTTTGGAAGATCAAATTGAAGAGCGGACTATATGGTCAATGGAAGGGTCCTGGGGAAAATTGATGTACAGAGAGATCTGGGAGTTCAGGTTCATTGTACCCTGAAGGTGGCTGCGCAGGTCGATAGAGTGGTCAAGAAGGCATACAGCATGCTTGCCTTCATCGGACGGGGTATTGAGTACAAGAGTTGGCAGGTCATGTTACAGTTGTATAGGACTTTGGTTAGGCCACATTTGGAATACTGCGTGCAGTTCTGGTCGCCACATTACCAGAAGGATGTGGATGCTTTGGAGAGGGTGCAGAGGAGGTTCACCAGGATGTTGCCTGGTATGGAGGGTGCTAGCTATGAAGAAAGGTTGAGTAGATTAGGATTGTTTTCGTTGGAAAGACGGAGGTTGAGGGGGGACCTGATTGAGTTCTACAGAATTTTGAGAGGTATGGACAGGGTGGATAGCAACAAGCTTTTCCCAAGAGTGGGGGTGTCAGTTACAAGGGGTCACGATTTCAAGGTGAGAGGGGGAAAGTTTAAGGGAGATGTGCGTGGAAAGTTTTTTACGCAGAGGGTGGTGGGTGCCTGGAACGCTTTACCAGCGGAGGTGGTAGAGGCGGGCACGATAGCATGATTTAAGAGGCATCTAGACAGGTATATGAACGGGCGGGAACAGAGGGAAGTAGATCCTTGGAAAATAGGCGACAGGTTTAGATAAAGGATCTGGATCGGCGCAGGCTGGGAGGGCCGAAGGGCCTGTTCCTGTGCTGTAATTTTCTTTGTTCTTTGTTCTTTGTTCCTATTCCTCTGAACAAGGAGAGCTCATTTCTCTTAAAAAGAGAATGTGGGATGACCCAACGATGTGTCAATTACAGGATAGAATGTTTCTACTTGTGAGCAAGGGAAGAACTGTGACCATCAATATGCGATAATCACTGATAAATCCACCACAGTAGCATAGTCCTTAACACAGTTGCTTCACAGCCCCAGGATCCCAGGCTTGGGTGACTGTCTGCATGTTCTCATGTACGGTGTCTGCACGTTCCCCCCGTGTCTGCGTGGGTTTCCTCCGGGTGATCCGGTTTCCTCCCACAGTCCAAAGAAGTGCAGGTTAGGTGGATTGGCCATGATAAATTGCCCTTAGTGCCCAAAAAGGTTAGGTGGGGTTATGGAGATAGGGTGGAGGTGTAGTGATAGGGTGGAGGTATCGGCTCAGGTAGGGTGCTCTTTCCAAGGGCCGATGCAGACACGATGGGCCGAATGGCCTCCTTCTGCACTGTAAATTCTATGAATTCAGGAAAAACCTCTTTGCCCAGGGAGTGGGGAGAACGTGTGGACTCACTCCCACAGGGAATGGGGAGAATGTGGGACTGGCTCCCAGAGGGAGTGGGGAGAATGTGGGACTCGCTCCCACAGGGAGTGTGGAGAATGTGGGACTCGCTCCCACAGGGAATGGGGAGAATGTGGGACTCGCTCCCACAGGGAGTGGGGAGAATGTGGGACTCGCTCCCACAGGGAGTGGGGAGAACGTGGGACTCGCTCCCACAGGGAGTGGGGAGAACGTGGAACTCGCTCCCACAGGGAGTGGGGAGAATGTGGGACTCGCTCCCACAGGGAGTGGGGAGAACGTGGGACTCGCTCCCACAGGGAGTGGGGAGAATGTGGACTCGCTCCCACAGGGAGTGGGGAGAATGTGGGACTCGCTCCCACAGGGAATGGGGAGAATGTGGGACTCGCTCCCACAGGGAGTGGGGAGAATGTGGACTCGCTCCCACAGGGAGTGGGGAGAATGTGGGACTCGCTCCCACAGGGAGTGGGGAGAATGTGGACTCGCTCCCACAGGGAGTGGGGAGAATGTGGAACTCGCTCCCACAGGGAGTGGGAAGAATGTGCGACTCGCTCCCACAGGGAGTGGGGAGAATGTGGGACTCGCTCCCACAGGGAGTGGGGAGAATGTGGAACTCGCTCCCACAGGGAGTGGGGAGAATGTGGGACTCGCTCCCACAGGGAGTGGGGAGAATGTGGAACTCGCTCCCACAGGGAGTAGGTGAGGTGAATAATGTTGAGACATTTAAGCTGGATAAACCCCTGAGTGAGGGTGGAATAGAGGGATAGGGGCGGGATTCTCTCTAGCCTGGTGCGAATCGCGCCGCCCCCACGCGATTCTCAGCTGATGGGCCGAGCGGCCGTTGCAAAAACAGTGCTGTTGACACCTGCTGTCAGCCAGTGAGACCTCGCCGTGGAAGGGTCCCGGGCGGCCTGTGGGAGCGGGGGGGGGGGGGGGGGGGGGGGATCTGACTCAGGGGTGGGTGGGAGGGGGGCCTCCGCTGTGGGCTGGCATGTGCAGGTTGGCGCCGGTGCCATTGCACATGGATCCCGTGCCGCCCAGTTGACACCGGGATCAGCAGCTGGAGCAGCGAGAACTGCCCCAGTCCAGTGCTGACCCCCTGTAGGGGCCAGAATTGCTGATCCTGAGGCCGTATTGATGCCGTCGAGAAACACGACGGCTTTTCCGACGGCGTCAACACTTAGCCTCAGGATCACAGAATCCCCCCCTGGCTGACGAAGAGGGAGTGGGAGGAGGCTCATGTGGAGAATGAACAGCAGCACGGAGCAGATGGGCTGAATGGCCTGTTTGAGTGCTTTAACCCCCGTGTAATTCCATGGAATTATAAAATATGTTGGAAGTATTCCGAGTTATAATATGTAATTATAAACACATTCTCCACTTGCTCCAACTGTGAACTGCGAAATTTCAGCAATTATTCTAACGCTATTGTTATTTATATTGTTGAACAGGGTCTGCCAGGGCCACAGGGATCAATTGGACCTCCAGGAACTAAGGTAAGTGTGGGTTATAACTGTACTAGACCCACAAGGATGGGCCGATTAGCCTCTCTGTGAGCCTTTTGGGAATATGAGCTTCCTCGATTAGAAGCGGAGATGTTAGCAATGGAGTCAATCCAGTTCAGACAGGAGCAGCATTGGAGAAGTGCCGGATGCAACCTGAATCCTCTGTGACCACTAAATCGCTGATGAGGGTAAAGTGGAGGTTTAGTCGGCGCTGCTAACTATTGAAAGCACGGCCATCTCCTCTCACTCTAATGGATTACAGCCAACAAGCAGGATGTTCTTTAGCAGACTCGAGAGTTGTGTGGAAGATTGGACGCAATGCGAGGGAGTGTATGTGCTATTTCTTTAAGGCTAACGCTAGCGTTGGGGATGAGCGACAGTGATACTTTCTCCCACATGGGAGGCTCCACTTACAGCTGATAAAAACCCTGATGTACCAGCAGGCCTGGCCTCCCAAGCCGTTCGAGGAGCTGGTCGCAATGCTGGCGAACCACTTCGACCCCAAGCCGTTGGTCACAGTAAAACATTTCGAGAGCCCAGGAGAGTTTATAACTGAGTTCTTGGCATTCCTCCGGAAACTTGCTGAATTTTGTGATTATGGCCCGTCCCATCCCGAGATGCTTCTGGACCGCCTGGTTTGTGGGGCGGCCCAGAGGAAGTTACTGGCTCAGCCATGTTGGACCTGAAAAAGTTGTGGAACTCTCACTTTCAATGGAGAGTATGGAAAAGGCAGTCCAGGAACTCCAGGGGATGGAGGTGAACAGCGTGGGACACGCACCCCCCCCCCCCCCCCACCCGACATGCGGTGTCACCCCAGGACCAGGACTCCTGGTACCCCGCCCTGAACTGAAGCCAGGACCTGGTGGTCTGGGACCGCGATGGCCAGACAGGTACCAACCCAAATCGGTAGAGGAAGATCCCAGTCAATGCGGGGCGTGCTGCCGGCGAAACTGCAGAGAGCAGAAACCGCAGTCCATCCACCAGACTCGCCACCCTGCCCAAGGCACTGCCCAAGGTACTGCCCAAGGTACTGCCCAAGGAGGCACTGCCCAAGGTACTGCCCAAGGTACTGCCGAAGGTACTGCCCAAGGTACTGCCCAAGGTACTGCCCAGGGTACTGCCCAAGGTACTGCCCAAGGTACTGCCCAAGGTAGGCACTGCCCAAGGCACTGCCCAAGGTACTGACCAAGGTACTGCCCAAGGTACTGCCCAAGGAACTGCCCAAGGAACTGCCCAAGGCACTGCCCAAGGTACTGCCCAAGGTACTGCCCAAGGTACTGCCCAAGGTACTGCCCAAGGTACTGCCCAAGGTACTGCCCAAGGAACTGCCCAAGGCACTGCCCAAGGAACTGCCCAAGGCACTGCCCAAGGTACTGCCCAAGGTACTGCCCAAGGTACTGCCCAAGGTACTGCCCAAGGTACTGCCCAAGGAACTGCCCAAGGTACTGCCCAAGGAGGCACTGCCCAAGGTACTGCCCAAGGAGGCACTGCCCAAGGTACTGCCCAAGGCAGGAACTGCCCAAGGCACTGCCCAAGGCACTGTCCAAGGAGGCACTGCCCAAGGTACTGCCCAAGGTACTGCCCAAGGTACTGCCCAAGGAGGCACTGCCCAAGGTACTGCCCAAGGTACTGCCCAAGGAGGTACTGCCCAAGGTACTGCCCAAGGCACTGCCCAAGGAGGCACTGCCCAAGGTACTGCCCAAGGTACTGCCCAAGGTACTGCCCAAGGTACTGCCCAAGGAGGCACTGCCCAAGGTACTGCCCAAGGTACTGCCCAAGGTACTGCCCAAGGTACTGCCCAAGGCACTGCCCAAGGTACTGCCCAAGGTACTGCCCAGGGTACTGCCCAGGGTACTGCCCAAGGAGGTACTGCCCAAGGTACTGCCCAAGGAGGCACTGCCCAAGGTACTGCCCAAGGTACTGCCCAAGGTACTGCCCAAGGAGGCACTGCCCAAGGTACTGCCCAAGGTACTGCCCAAGGTACTGCCCAAGGTACTGCCCAAGGCACTGCCCAAGGTACTGCCCAGGGTACTGCCCAGGGTACTGCCCAAGGAGGTACTGCCCAAGGAGGTACTGCCCAGGGTACTGCCCAGGGTACTGCCCAAGGAGGCACTGCCCAAGGTACTGCCCAAGGTACTGCCCAAGGTACTGCCCAAGGTACTGCCCAAGGAGGCACTGCCCAAGGTACTGCCCAAGGCAGGAACTGCCCAAGGCACTGCCCAAGGTACTGCCCAAGGTACTGCCCAAGGTACTGCCCAAGGTACTGCCCAGGGTACTGCCCAGGGTACTGCCCAAGGCACTGCCCAAGGTACTGCCCAAGGTACTGCCCAAGGCACTGCCCAAGGAGGCACTGCCCAAGGTACTGCCCAAGGTACTGCCCAAGGTACTGCCCAAGGTACTGCCCAGGGTACTGCCCAAGGTACTGCCCAAGGTACTGCCCAAGGTACTGCCCAAGGCACTGCCCAAGGTACTGCCCAAGGTACTGCCCAAGGCACTGCCCAAGGAGGCACTGCCCAAGGTACTGCCCAAGGTACTGTCCAAGGTACTGCCCAAGGTACTGCCCAAGGAGGCACTGCCCAGGTACTGCCCAAGGTACTGCCGAAGGTACTGCCCAAGGAGGCACTGCCCAAGGTACTGCCCAAGGAGGCACTGCCCAAGGTACTGCCCAAGGTACTGTCCAAGGTACTGCCCAAGGTACTGCCCAAGGAGGCACTGCCCAAGGTACTGCCCAAGGTACTGCCCAAGGTACTGCCCAAGGAGGCACTGCCCAAGGGACTGCCCAAGGAGGCACTGCCCAAGGTACTGCCCAAGGTACTGTCCAAGGTACTGCCCAAGGTACTGCCCAAGGTACTGCCCAAGGTACTGCCCAAGGTACTGCCCAAGGCACTGCCCAAGGCACTGCCCAAGGTACTGCCCAAGGCACTGCCCAAGGTACTGCCCAAGGTACTGCCCAAGGTACTGCCCAAGGTACTGCCGAAGGTACTGCCCAAGGAGGCACTGCCCAAGGTACTGCCCAAGGAGGCACTGCCCAAGGTACTGCCCAAGGTACTGTCCAAGGTACTGCCCAAGGTACTGCCCAAGGAGGCACTGCCCAAGGTACTGCCCAAGGTACTGCCCAAGGTACTGCCCAAGGAGGCACTGCCCAAGGTACTGCCCAAGGAGGCACTGCCCAAGGTACTGCCCAAGGTACTGCCCAAGGTACTGCCCAAGGTACTGCCCAAGGTACTGCCCAAGGAACTGCCCAAGGTACTGCCCAAGGAGGCACTGCCCAAGGTACTGTCCAAGGAGGTTCTGCCCAAGGTACTGTCCAAGGAGGCACTGCCCAAGGAGGCACTGCCCAAGGTACTGCCCAAGGTACTGCCCAAGGTACTGCCCAAGGCACTGCCCAAGGAGGCACTGCCCAAGGTACTGCCCAAGGTACTGCCCAAGGAGGCACTGCCCAAGGTACTGCCCAAGGTACTGCCCAAGGTACTGCCCAAGGTACTGCCCAAGGTACTGTCCAAGGCACTGCCCAAGGAGGCACTGCCCAAGATACTGCCCAAGGCACTGCCCAAGGTACTGCCCAAGGTACTGCCCAAGGAGGCACTGCCCAAGGTACTGCCCAAGGAGGCACTGCCCAAGGTACTGCCCAAGGTACTGTCCAAGGCAGGCACTAACCCAGAGGTCGGTCTATTCATTTGGACCAACCCGAAAATGAAGAATTCTTGCAACTGAGCTGCATTGCAGCCCCCAGAGAGCCCCGCAGCAGCAGGCGACTCCGGACCCACCTCAGCCTGGCGTTCCCAGAGATTGGCAAGAAAGGGCTGTGCAGTCAGGAGAAACAGGACACAGCCCAGACAGGCGAACACAGACCAGATGGTGCAGACCAGGGAAAGGAGTTTCTCTTCCAAACTAAGCTGATGGAGCAAAGTGGGTTCCTGGGACTGTAATCCAAGGCCAGCACAGTGGTTAGCACTGTGGCTTCACAGCGCCAGGGTCCCAGGTTCGATTCTCTGCTGGGTCACTGTCTGTATGGAGTCCGCACGTTCTCCCCGTGTCTGCGTGGGTTTCCTCCGGGTGCTTCAGTTTCCTCCCACAGTCCAGAGATGTGCAGGTTAGGTGGATTGGCCATGCTAAATTGCCCGTAGTGTCCTAAAATGTTCAGAGGGGTTATGGGGATAGGATGGAAGTGAGGGCTTAAGTGGCTCGGTGCAGACTCGATGGGCCAAATGGCCTCCTTCTGCATTGTATGTTCTATGTAATACGGCAGACTGTAATAGGGCAGACTGTAATAGGGCAGACTGGAATACGGCAGACTGTAATAGGACAGACTGTAATGCAGCAGACTGTAATGCAGCAGACTGTAATGCAGCAGATTGTAATACGGCAGATTGTAATACGGCAGACTGTAATGCAGCAGACTGTAATGCAGCAGACTGTAATGCAGCAGACAGTAATGCAGCAGACTGTAATGCAGCAGACTGGAATGCAGCAGACTGTAATAGGGCAGACTGTAATGCAGCAGACTGTAATGCGGCAGACTGTAATGCAGCAGACTGTAATGCAGCATACAGTAATGCAGCAGACTGGACCGTCACATACGAAGTTCTGGCTCAAGACTGGACAATGAAGAAACATGTGGACTGCCTCAGAGCTGGAGACCAGCGTTACTCCAAACTCCTCCGGAGCTCTTACCTGTAAACAAATAGACTCAGATAAAATCCAGTCCAGAGTGGCTCTGAGCGAGAGTGGTCCCGAATGGAACCTGAATGTTGTGTGTGTGGTTTGCTTTAACAATAAATAGTTTTCTCCAGATTCCCGAACCAGACTCCTCTGTGGTCCCCAAAGTTTAACTCCAGCGGACACCAAACTGACTCCTTTCAGTTTGAGTCACCGTAAATCTTCTCTTTTTCAACCAACAGGGTCCCACTGGCAAACCAGGTCTCCCAGGAATACCCGGAGCAGACGGACCCCCGGTAAGTCATCACTGGACCCCCAGGGGAGTGTTGCACTGGCAGAGCGTGTGGGGAAGTTGCACTGGACAGAGGCAGGTTGCACTGGGTGGGGTGGGAGAGCTGCACTGGTGGGGGCTGGGGAGAGGGGGGATTGTTGATCTGGGCGGGGGGGGAGGGGGATTGTTGCTCTGGGCGGGGAGGGGGATTGTTGCTCTGGGCGGGAGGGGAGGGGGATTGTTGCTCTGGGCGGGGGGGAGGGGGATTGTTGCTCTGGGGCGGGGGAGGGGAATTGTTGCTCTGGACGGGGATTGTTATCTGGGCGGGGGGAAGGTTGTTGCTCGGGAGGGGAGGGGATATTGTTCTGGGCAGGGGGGGGAGGGGATTGTTGCTCTGGGAGAGGAGGGATTGTTGCTCTGGCGTGGGAGGGGAATTGTTGCTCTTGGGGCGTGGGGGGGGAGGGGATTGTTGCTCTGGGGCGGGGGAGGGGAATTGTTGCTTTGGGGCAGGGGGAGGGGGATTGTTGCTCTGTGGGGGGGGGATGGGGATTTTGCTCTGTGGCGG
>NC_052166.1:69109436-69130256 GCF_902713615.1 Scyliorhinus canicula
CTGCCCTAACGGGGGGATTCCTGCCCCTCACCCGGGGGGATTCCTGCCCCTCACCCGGGAGCCCCTCACCCGGGGGGGGATTCCTGCCCCTCACCCGGGGGGATTCCTGCCCCTCACTCGGGGGATTCCTGCCCCTCACCCGGGGGATTCCTGCCCCTCACTCCGGGGGGATTCCTGCCCCTCACCCGGGGGGGATTCCTGCCCCTCACCCGGGGGGATTCCTGCCCCTCACCCGGGAGCCCTTCACCCGGGAGCCCCTCACCCGGGGGGATTCCTGCCCCTCACCTGGGAGCCCCTCACCCGGGGGGATTCCTGCCCCTCACTCGGGGGGGGATTCCTGCCCCTCACTCGGGGGGATTCCTGCCCCTCACCCGGGAGCCCCTCACCCGGGGGGATTCCTGCCCCTCACCCGGGGGGATTCCTGCCCCCCACCCGGGGGGATTCCTGCCCCCCACCCGGGGGGAGGTTCCATCTTCCAGAGCTGCTGGCTCAGTGGACAGAAGAGGAAATCCAGGAAGATTCCGAGCCTGATTCCCGGGAAGCAGAGGCACAGGTAAATTTAAGGGCGAAGATGGTGGGGATGGCTGGAATGGGGGGGGGGGGGTGAGTTCAGAAGGGGGCTTCCCAGGCATCCCCCGAAATATTGAAGCTGGGCGGGAAAGGGCACAATGCCTCAATCAGCTGGGCAGTGATGGGTTTCCTGTCCAATGTCTCGCCCATCCCAGCACGGTCCATGTAGACGGGAACCTGGAGGAATCCCATCCCTGAAACACTTCACCTTCCGCTCCCCTCCCCACCCCCTCCCGTCGCGCTAGGGCGTGACTGTAAACCGTGGCCAAAAGGTTTCGAATACCTGATTCTCCCGCCAATCTCTTTCTGAAACAACATCATCTTTGTCCGATTTTTCATCTGGGAATGAATAATAATAGTCCTCTCCGTAGATATCGTAGTAACTTGTGATTACTGACGGATATTCCGCAGTTATGGCTTCCGGGACAGTCAATGTGGTTTCCTCAAACACTTCATGCTCAGCTTCCGTTTCAGTCTCCTATTTCAATCGGAAATAGAAACATTATTCACTCCCATCAGCTTTTCCTTATTATCTTGTTCCCAGTTTCCCACTGCGTTGGTATCCCAGTGTCCCAATATCCCGGTACCCCAATGTCCCGGTATTCCCTGCTTACCGTGTATTCTGGCACTGCCGTGATTGGTCCTGTGATTTGCTCCCCATATTCCAGGATTGTATCAGTGGGAGGCTCCTTATAATCATCCGGTAATTCTTCATAATACGGATACTCGTAATAATAACTCTCCCCCGGATTCTGGGAAGGAAACAAAACCATTCATCACAGCCTCAATTAGCCGGCAAGAAACCATTCCCAAAAATATGGGGAAGTCGGGAGATTGTGGGAGGTGGGGTGTGGAGGGGAGGGTGGGTGTGGGAAATTTGGAGGAGTGAAGAAGGAGTCTGGGAGAGGGATAGGGGAGAGCATGGATCTGGGGGGGAGGGATAGGGGAGAGCATGGATCTGGGGGGGAGGGATAGGGGAGAGCATGGATCGGGGGGGGGGGAGGGATAGGGGACAGCATGGATCTGGGGGGGAGGGATAGGGGAGAGCATGGATCTGGGGGGGGAGGGATAGGGGAGAGCATGGATCTGGGGGGGAGGGATAGGGGAGAGCATGGATCTGGGGGGGAGGGATAGGAGAGAGCATGGATCTGGGGGGGGAGGGATAGGGGAGAGCATGGATCTGGGGGGGGGAGGGATAGGGGAGAGCATGGATCTGGGAGGGGGGATGGATAGGGGAGAGCATGGATCTGGGGGGGAGGGATAGGGGAGAGCATGGATCTGGGGGGGGGGAAGAGCATGGATCTGGGGGGGGGGATAGGGGAGAGCATGGATCTGGGGGGGGTACTGGGAAGGGATGGTGAAGGTGAAGTTAACTGAGGAAATTTGGGGGAGATGGGAAGTGTATTGAGGAGGGTGGAGGAAAAGAGGTGGAAGGCTAAGGGTACTGGGGCACGGGGAGGAGTAAGGGGGAGGAAATTGGGGGAAAGGTACTGGTTGAGGGGGAAGACCAGTTGAAGCCTACAGTATGTGGAGCGAGGAGGATAATCTGTTCCATCAAACTCCACAGAAAACACAATAGTGTCGAGGCCTTTCCTTCTTTGACGTCCCTTTAAGACCAAAAGTAGTCATCCCAAGTTTAACGGATCACAAACCCCCAACTGGAGCATTTGGGGAAAACCTTCAGGAATCGGAACCCGTAACATTTCAGAAAATAGACTTATTTAACTGTGGTTCAAACATGCAAACCTTTGCCCTGTTAATGGACCATCAATGTCCCCGTTTTAAAACAAGCCCAAGATGTTACATTTAAACCAAGGACTGGAACCAAAATCCACTCAGGGCCTTTTGGTAGATTTGAGGCTCAGTTTCTTTCACAGGAGATGCACAGAGACCAAGGAATGATCCTAAATATTTACACAAAGCCTTTTGAGAAGCTGTCCACTGTCTGTAAACATTGTGACACAGGGATGCCTCAGGCTAATGGAATGGAATGATTAGATGTGAGCAGGATCACAGGGAGTTCAGTCCTCTCTCTCTCTCTCTCTGTCTCCCTCTCGACGAGAGCCATTTCAGAGAGGCAGGAAGCTGCAGAGGGCAACACTCACAGAGAGACCCTGGTTCATGTGAGGCACCTTCCTCCACATCCCACTCCAGCAGGCCGATACTGACTCTCCAGCACAGGCCCGCAGTTTCGAACAAAGATGCATTTCCAGGCTGCTCCTGGCTATAAAAGCAAACTCAGAAAGGCTGTTAGAGGAACATGATTTCACGTCTTCATTTTCTTTGTATCTTTTCCTTTATTGAGAGATTGAAATCTGTGTTAAATTCAACAGCAATTTTATTGCAAACGCAGAGGTTTCACTGACTGGAGCCAGAATTCATCCCAATGGAAAACTGTCTGGGTCAGTTTACACGGTAATTACACCCACCCACACCCACCCATAGCCACTCCATACCCCACCCACACCCCATCCTAACCCACCCATACCCGTCTGTAACCCACCCATACCCGTCTGTAACCCACCCATAACCCACCCACACCCACCCATAGCCACTCCATACCCCACCTATGCCCCATCCTAACCCACCCATACCCCATCCTAACCCACCCATAACCCACCAACACCCACCCATAGCCACTCCATACCCCACCCATGCCCCATCCTAACCCACCCATACCCAATCCTAACCCACCCATACCCGTCTGTAACCCACCCATAACCCATCCACACCCACCCATACTCATCTGTACCCACCCACAACCCACACATACCCACCCAAAACCCACCAATAACCCAACCATACCCCACCCTCACCCACCCGTATCCACCCACACCCATCTGTACCCACCCATACCTACCCACACCCACCCATACCCACTATGACCCACCCATAACCAATTCATACCCACCCATTCTCACCCATAACCCACTCATAATTCACCCACACTCACCCCGTACCCACCCATAACCCACCCTTTACCAATCCATAATCCACCCATAAACCACCCATACTGCACCCTTGCCATACACATACCCGCCCATACCACACCCATACCTTACGTACCCATTCCCACACACACAGTATGCATGCCCACCTATACCCCACATATACCCACCCATAATCTCCTGTGGCCATTCCCCTGCAGAACAGATATACCGCTTTGGATACTGTTAAGGGGAACGGCCTCAGGGGAAAACAGCAACAGCCAAACTCGTGGCACCATGGTTGGTTCTGCTACAGAGGGGAGGGGTGATAAGTGTGACAGTACAATAGTTATCGGGGATTTAATTGGAAGGGGAATAGACAGGCGTTTCTGTGGCTGCAAACGAGACCCCAGGATGGTGTGTTACCTCCCTGGTGCTAGGGTGAAGGATGTCTTGGAGCGGGTACAGGACATTCTGGAGGGGGAGGGTGAACAGCCAGTGATCGTGGTACACACATTAGTACCAACGACATAGGTTAAAAAAAGGGATGAGGTCCTAAAAGCAGAATACAGGGAGCTGGGAAGGAAATTTATAAATTGGACCTCGAAGGTAATGATCTCAGGATTACAATCGGTGCCAAGTGCTTGTCAGAGTAGAAATGACAGGGTATATAGGATGAATACGTGGCTGAAGGGATGGTGTCAGGGGAAGGGTTTCCGATTCCTGGGGCATTGGGACCGGTTCTGGGGGAGGTGGGACCTGTACAAACGGGACGGGTTACACCTGGGCAGGTCTGGGACTGATGTCCTTGGGGGGGGGGGGGGGGGGGGGGGGGGGCTATTTGCCAGAACGGTTTGGGGAGTGTTTAAACTAATGTGGCAGGGGGATGGGAACCGAGGCAGGAAGTCTGAAGGCAGTAAAACAGGGACAGAAACAAAAGGCAGTAAGGAGGAAAGTGTAAGACAGAGAAGCCACAGTCAAAAATCAAAAAGGGTAACAGTACAAGGTACAGTGACTGAGTGGAGCTCAGTGAATAGTCGAGTAATAATAAAAGGAATAAAACGGGAAGTAAAAACATAAATCGAAAGTGACGCGGCAGGTTGTTACATGAAGATATGGGTTCAAAGACAAAGAAAGTTAGGAGAAAAGTTAAGAGGAAAATTGACTTAGGAGTAGTTACAGATCAAGATGTTAAGATTCAAAATGGAGGTATAAAAGCCAACATAAGGGTACTTTATCTGAATGCTCGTAGTATTCGGAATAAGGTGAATGAGTTGATGGTGCAAATCATCGTGAATGACTATGATTTAGTGGCCATTACTGAAACATGGTTAAAGGATGGTCACGACTGGGAGTTAAATATCCGAGGGTATCAAACTATTCGGAAGGACAGAGTGGATGGTAAGGGAGGTGGTGTAGCTCTGTTATTTAAGGATGACATCAGGCAATAGTTAGGGATGACATCGGTGCTATGGAGGGTAAGGTTGAATCCATTTGGGTGGAAATCAGGAATGGTAAGGCGAAAAAGTCACTGATAGGAGTAGTCTATCGGCCACCAAATAGTAACGTTATAGTGGGGCAGGCAATAAACAAAGAAATAACTGATGCATGTAGAAATGGTACAGCAGTTATCATGGGGGATTTTAATCTACATGTCGATTGGTTTAACCAGGTCGGTCAAGGCAGCCTTGAGGAGGAGTTTATGGAATGTATCCGCGATATTTTCCTAGAACAGTATGTAATGGAACCTACAAGGGAACAAGCGGTCCTAGATCTGGTCCTGTGTAATGAGACAGGGAGGAGTGATCATAATATGGTAGAATTTAAAATACAGATGGAGGGTGAGAAGGTAAAGTTTTGTGCTTAAACAAAGGGGATTACAATGGGATGAGAGAAGAGCTAGCTAAGGTAGACTGGGAGCAAATACTTTATGGTGGAACAGTTGATGGAGAACCTTCCAAGCAATTTTTCACAGTGCTCAGCAAAGGTTTATACCAACAAAAAGGAAGGACGGTAGAAAGAGGGAAGATCGACCGTGGATATCTAAGGAAATAAGGGAGAGTATCAAATTGAAGGAAAAAGCATATAAAGTGGCAAAGATTAGTGGGAGACTAGAGGACTGGGAAATCTTTAGGGGGCAACAGAAAGCTACTAAAAAAGCTATAAAGAAGAGTCAGATAGATTATGAGAGTAAACTTGCTCAGAATATAAAAACAGATTGTAAAAGTTTCTACAAATATATAAAACAAAAAAGAGTGGCTAAGGTAAATATTGGTCCTTTAGAGGATGAGAAGGGAGATTTAATAATGGGAGATGAGGAAATGGTTGAGGAACTGAACAGGTTTTTTGGGTCAGTCTTCACAGTGGAAGACACAAATAACATGCCAGCGACTGATAGAAATGAGGCTATGACAGGTGAGGACCTTGAGAGGATTATTATCACTAAGGAGGTAGTGATGGGCAAGCTAATGGGGCTAAAGGTAGACAAGTCTCCTGGCCCTGATGGAATGCATCCCAGAGTGCTAAAAGAGATGGCTAGGGAAATTGCAGATGCACTAGTGATAATTTACCGAAATTCACTAGACTCTGGGGTGGTCCCGGCGGATTGGAAATTAGCAAACGTAACACCACTGTTTAAAAAAGGAGGTAGGCAGAGAGCAGGAAATTATAGGCCAGTGAGCTTAACTTCGGTAGTAGGGAAGATGCTGGAATCTATCATCAAGGAAGAAATAGCGAGGCATCTGGATAGAAATTGTCCCATTGGGCAGACGCAGCATGGGTTCATAAAGGGCAGGTCGTGCCTAACTAATTTAGTGGAATTTTTTGAGGACATTACCAGTGCAGTAGATAACGGGGAGCCGATGGATGTGGTATATCTGGATTTCCTGAAAGCCTTTGACAAGGTGCCACACAAAAGGCTGCTGCATCAGATGGAGATGCATGGCATTAAGGGTAAAGTAGTAGCATGGATAGAGGATTCCAGGGTCTGGCAGATGGAATACAATGTTGACAAATGTGAGATTATCCATTTTGCTAGGAAAAATAGCAAAAGGGATTATTATTTAAATGATAAAATATTAAAGCATGCTGCTGTGCAGAGAGACCTGGGTGTGCTAGTGCATGAGTCGTAAAAAGTTGGTTTACAGGTGCAACAGGTGATTAAGAAGGCAAATGGAATTTTGTCCTTCATTGCTAGAGGGATGAAGTTTAAGACTAGGGAGGTTATGCTGCAATTGTATAAGGTATTAGTGAGGCCACACCTGGAGTATTGTGTTCAGTTTTGGTCTTACCTGAGAAAGGATATACTGGCACTGGAGGGTGTGCAGAGGAGATTCACTAGGTTAATCCCAGAGCTGAAGGGGTTGGATTACGAGGAGAGGTTGAGTAGACTGGGACTGTACTCGTTGGGATTTAGAAGGATGAGGGGGGATCTTATCGAAACATTTAAAATTATGAAGGGAATAGATAGGATAGATGCGGGCAGGTTGTTTCCACTGGCGGGTGACAGCAGAACTAGGGGGCATAGCCTCAAAATAAGGGGAAGTAGATTTAGGACTGAGTTTAGGAGGAACTTCTTCACCCAAAGGGTTGTGAATCTATGGAATTCCTTGCCCAGTGAAGCAGTAGAAGCTCCTTCATTAAATGTTTTTAAGGTAAAGATAGATAGTTTTTTGAAGAATACAGGGATTAAGGGTTATGGTGTTCGGGCCGGAAAGTGGAGCTGTGTCCACAAAAGATCAGCCATGATCTCATTGAATGGCGGAGCAGGCTCGAGGGCCCAATGGCCTACTCCTGCTCCTAGTTCTTACGTTCTTATAACCACCAAAACCCCACCCATAACACACCCATATTCCTCACAATTCCACCCATCTGTACCCAGATATACCAACACATGCCCGTCATATACCCCCCACCCATACCCCTCATATCCCCCCACCCATACCCCTCATATACCCCCCACCCATACCCCTCATATACCCCCGACCCATACCCCTCATATACCCCCCACCCATACCCCTCATATACCCCCCACCCATACCCCTCATATACCCCCCACCCATACCCCTCATATAACCCCCACCCATACCCTCATATACCCCCACCCATACCCCTCATATACCCCCCACCCATACCCCTCATATACCCCCCACCCATGCCCCTCATATACCCCTCACCCATACCCCTCATATACCCCCTACCCATACCCCTCATATACCCCCCACTCACACCCCTCATATACCCCCCACCCATACCCCTCATATACCCCCCACCCATACCCTTCATATACCCCCCACCCATACCCTTCATATACCCCCCAACCATACCCCTCATATAACCCCCACCCATACCCTCATATACCCCCACCCATACCCCTCATATACCCACCACCCATACCCTTCATATACCCCCACCCATACCCTCATATACCCCCACCCATACCCCTCATATACCCCCCACCCATACCCCTCATATACCCCCACCCATACCCTTCAAATACCCCCCAACCATACCCTTCATATACCCCCCACCCATACCCCTCATATACCCCCACCCATACCCCTCATATACCCTCCACCCATACCCTTCATATACCCCCCACCCATACCCCTGATATACCCCCCACCCATACCCCTCATATACCCCCCACCCATACCCCTCATATACCCCCCACCCATACCCCTCATACCCCCCACCCATACCCTTCATATACCCCCCCACCAATACCCCTCATATACCCCCCACCCATACCCTTCATATACCCCCCACCCATACCCTTCATATACCCCCACCCATACCCCTCATATATCCCCCACCCATACCCCTCATACCCCCCACCCATACCCCTCATGTACCCCCACCCATACCCTTCATATACCCCCACCCATACCCCTCATATACCCCCACCCATACCCCTCATGTACCCCCCACCCATACCCCTCATATACACCCCACCCATACCCTTCATATACCCCCAACCATACCCCTCATATACCCCCCACCCATACCCTTCATATACCCCCCACCCATACCTTTCATATACCCCCCACCCATACCCCTCATATACCCCCCACCCATACCCCTCATATACGCCCCACCCATACCCCTCATATACCCCCACCCATACCCCTCATATACCCCCCACCCATACCCCTCATATACCCCCACCCATACCACTCATATACCCCACCCATACCCCTCATATACCCCCCACCCATACCCCTCATATACCCCCACCCATACCCTTCATATACCCCACCCATACCCCTCATATACCCCCACCCATACCCCTCATATACCCCCCACCCATACCCCTCATATACCCCCCACCCATACCCTTCATATACCCCCCACCCATACCCCTCATATACCCCCCACCCATACCCTTCATATACCCCCCACCCATATCCTTCATATACCCCCCACCCATACCCCTCATATACCCCCCACCCATACCCCTCATATACCCCCCACCCATACCCCTCATATACCCCCACCCATACCCCTCATATACCCCCCACCCATACCCCTCATATACCCCCACCCGTACCCCTCATATACCCCCCACCCATACCCCTCATATACCCCCACCCATACCCTTCATATACCCCCCACCCATACCCTTCATATACCCCCCACCCATACCCCTCATATACCCCCCACCCATACCCCTCATATACCCCCACCCATACCCTTCATATACCCCCCACCCATACCCTTCATATACCCCCACCCATACCCCTCATATACCCCCCACCCATACCCCCTCATATACCCCCCACCCATACCCCCTCATATACCCCCACCCATACCCTTCATATACCCCCACCCATACCCTCATATACCCCCCACCCATACCCCTGATATACCCCCCACCCATAAAACTCATATACCCCCCACCCATACCCCTCATATACCCCCCACCCTACCCCTCATATACCCCCCACCCATACCCCTCATATACCCTCCCACCCATACCCCTCATATACCCACCAGCCATACCCTTCATATACCCCCACCCATACCCTCATATACCCCCACCCATACCCCTCATATACCCCCCACCCATACCCCTCATATACCCCCTCACCCATACCCCTCATATACCCCCCACCCATACCCCTCATATACCCCCCACCCATACCCCTCATATACCCCCACCCATACCCCTCATATACCCCCCACCCATACCCCTCATATACCCACCACCCATACCCTTCATATACCCCCACCCATACCCTCATATACCCCCCACCCATACCCCTCATATACCCCCCACCCATACCCCTCATATACCCCCCACCCATACCCCTCATATACCCCACATCCATACCCCTCATATACCCCCCACCCATACCCCTCATATACCCCCACCCATACCCCTCATATACCCCCCACCCATACCCTTCATATACCCCCACCCATACACTTCATATACCCTCCCACCCATACCCCTCATATACCCCCCACCCATACCCTTCATATACCCCCCACCCATACCCTTCATATACCCCCACCCATACCCCTCATATACCCCCCACCCATACCCACACATACCCATCAGATCCATGCCCTTTCACCCCACACATTCCAAATGTACAAACCCCAAACCAGGCAGAATGATGTTGGGGGGGGGGGGGGGGGGGGGGGGGGGGGGCTGGCTGGCTGGCTGGCTGTTGGTAGGATCATGGGAACAGCACACGGGGAAACATTTGGTGTTCATGTCTCTGTCCCAGACAGACTGACACCCCCACAACCCCTTCCCACAACCCACTTCACCACGACAACCAATAGGCCAACGGGTCAGGACTGCCCTCGAGCGCTAGGAATTGGAGATCAATTTTATGACCATGGCTGAAAACACCCAGGATAATGATGGACACAAGGAGCATTGCAAATAATCTGGTGGCTGATTTCTCATTTTCTGTATATTCTAAATTATAAGAACATAGGAAGTGGGATGAGAGTGACTCAGTCAAACAGCCTATCAGGTAAGAGTGAGTTTCTCTCTCCTTAATTGACCACACGAACACAGACCGATGAGAGGCTGGGCTGATCGTGAATGGGGTCATGAGCGTCCAATAGCAGAAGCACAAGGCAGGGCTGGTCAGTGATCATGTGACAAAACCTCCAGCAATACAGGCGCAGATGAATTGATGACCCCACAATGTGGCTGTTTATGTTGCCGGGATTGGTCGTCTGCTCAGGCGGTGTGACTCAGGAGGATTGCAGAATCCATCATAAACTGTGAACGGGAAGAATTACTTACGTCATATTCTTCAAGGTTGGGATCCTGAGATTGCGGTGAGTCAGGGAGCGGATTGTCACAGTCAGGGTTATAATGTTCACAGTAATCATAAGCTGCTCTATGATCAGGTACGATCAGGAGTTGCTGGATGTCACCCTGTAACAAGAACAAAACTGTGTAAGTGACAACATATCAGAAAACAGAGTGGCAAAGCGAACATAGACCAGACCTCAAATAAAGCAGCATGGAGCAGATTTCAAATGGAATGGCCTGGTGAACATGGACTAGGCCTCAAGATGGAGTGGCCTGGCGAACATGGACTAGGCCTCAAGATGGAGTGGCCTGGTGAACATGGACTAGGCCTCAAATTGAGTGGCCTGGCGAACATGGACTAGGCCTCAAGATGGAGTGGCCTGGTGAACATGGACTAGGCCTCAAATTGAGTGGCCTGGCGAACATGGACTAGGCCTCAAGATGGAGTGGCCTGGCGAACATGGACTAGGCCTCAAGATGGAGTGGCCTGGTGAACATGGACTAGGCCTCAATTGGAGTGGCCTGGCGAACATGGACTAGGCCTCAAGATGGAGTGGCCTGGCAATAATAGGCTAGGCCTCAAAGTGGCCTGGCGAACATGGACTAGGCCTCAAACGGAGTGACCTAGTGAAACTGGGCAAGGCCTCAGAGTGGTCTGGTTAAAATGGGCTAGGCCTCAAACGGAGTGGCCTAGTGAACATGGAATAGGCTTCAAACATTAACAATATTCCTTTTATTGCAGCATGCCCATTATGTTTATACAGTATTGTAGTTCAAATTTTCAACGCAGAATCTCGCCGTGCAGCAGGAGGCCATTCGGCCCATCGTGCCAATGCCAGCTTTTTGAAACAGCGATCCCATCTCTATCCCCTACCAATTCCCACTAACTCTCCGTCTGAATCTACATCCACACCCATTGAGGGAGCATGTCCCAGATCACAAAAACTGGCTGCAGGGAAAAGTATTCTCCTCATCTGTCGCCTTGGGTCTTTGGCCGGTTATCTTCAATCCGTGTCCCGCTGGTTACCGACCCTATTGTTGGTGAAAACAGTTCCCGCAATATCGTGGATTGTTTTCTGACATTCAGACGGTTTCTCCCTTGCTTTGTTTGACCTCTGAACCTCTGAGTGTGCCGGCAAATACAGCAGCCATTTCCCGCCAGGAAGGACCCGTAAACAGCGATCGGTATAGTCAGCTAATCTGAGGATGTTTGGGATCTCTGCATTCACCAATTTTGACCTTTTGAGACCCTCAATTCCAATCGCTCCAGCTGTAGCCGCTGAGCCGCTAACGGCCTGGCCCTCAGGATCTGGAACCCGCCTGAAATCTCTCCCCCTCCAGTAAGACTTGCCTGAAAACCAATCTCTTTGACAAAGCTTTCAGTTTTACCCCCTTATCTCCCGATTTGTTCAATGTTTGTCTGGTTAAAGGTTCTTCTTGGAGAATGGCCAGAACTGGTCACAAACCTACAGACAACCAAGAATAGGACATATTTGAGGAGCTGCTATTGGGGATTTTAGGCACCTGTCCACATACAGTAGTGTTCACAAAGGAGATATTACTATCAATACGAGTGAGTGATGAGAGATAGAGTTAGTTCTGTAATTTCTGCCAGAACAGAAACCCTTCAGCAAGGTGCAAATCTGGACAAAAAACACAAAACTCCAGGCTGACACTCCCAGTGCCGCACTGTCAGAGGGTCAGTACTGAGGGAGTGCCGCACTGTCAGAGGGTCAATACTGAGGGTGAGCTGCACTGTCAGGGGGTCAGTACTGAGGGAGTGCTGCACTGTCAGTACCGAGGGAGAGCTGCACTGTCAGAGGGTCAGTACTGAGGGAGTGCCGCACTGTCAGAGGGTCAGTACTGAGGGAGTGCTGCCCTGTCAGAGGGTCAGTACTGAGGGAGTGCTGCACTGTCAGAGGGTCAGTACTGAGGGAGTGCCGCACTGTCAGAGGGTCAGTACTGAGGGAGTGCCGCACTGTCAGAGGGTCAGTACTGAGGGAGTGCCGCACTGTCAGAGGGTCAGTACTGAGGGAGTGCTGCCCTGTCAGAGGGTCAGTACTGAGGGAGTGCTGCACTGTCAGAGGGTCAGTACTGAGGGAGTGCCGCAATGTCAGAGGGTCAGTACTGAGGGAGTGCCGCACTGTCAGAGGGTCAGTACTGAGGGAGTGCTGCACTGTCAGAGGGTCAGTACTGAGGGAGTGCTGCCCTGTCAGAGGGTCAGTACTGAGGGAGTGCTGCACTGTCAGAGGGTCAGTACTGAGGGAGTGCTGCCCTGTCAGAGGGTCAGTACTGAGGGAGTGCCGCACTGTCAGAGGGTCAGTGCTGAGGGAGTGCTGCACTGTCAGAGGGTCAGTACTGAGGGAGTGCCGCACTGTCAGAGGGTCAGTACTGAGGGAGTGCCGCACTGTCAGAGGGTCAGTACTGAGGGAGTGCTGCACTGTCAGAGGGTCAGTACTGAGGGAGCGCCGCACTGTCAGAGGGTCAGTACTGCCCTGAATACCGATGTCAGTACATTGTGCTGATATTCCAACATTAATGAACTCAGCTCCACGTTGAATAGCTGAATCTCTCTCCTTCCGCGAGCACGTCACTCTCTCTCCTGTACTCCTGTTTGATGTCACTAACGTACCTTTCCCCAGTCCCTCGAAGCAGGGCCCCCCATGTGGAGACAGACTCTATTGTGTGCCTCAGACGCTGTGATGTTGTGCAGCTGCCTATCAAAGCCTTTGAATTAAAGAAGCTGAAAGTCTGCCTGATCACAGAACAAACTGATCTGAACATGAAACAGCAACAGCTGCTTCCCATAGCCAAAACACGGAGAGATATACCACCTGTATGAACATGTGTCACCATCTCTCTGTTTAGTCAATATCACCCTGCCCAAAATTACCTATTTGTGCTTCTCCTTAATCTTCAAATGCTCTGAGTGACTGTCTCCATGAAACCACATTGCTGATCAATTCTCACTGTAACTCAGCACTGCACTGGTTTTCGAGATATTGGAGTGTTGAGTGTTGGAGTGTTGGAGTGTTGGAGTGTTGAAGAATGAGTGTTGAGTGTTGTATACCGAATGATGACGGTGGAGTGTTTAGCTTGTCCATTATGTGTTGAGGGTTGTGAGTTGAGGGTTGTGTGTTTGGGATTGTGTGTTGTGTGTTTGGGGTTGTGTATTGTGTGTTGAGGGTTGTGTGTTGAGGGTTGTGTGTTGAGCATTGAGTGTTGAGGTTTTGTATTGTGTGTTGTGTGTTGTGTGTTTGGGGTTGTGTATTGTGTGTTGAGGTTGTGTGCTTGGGGTTGTGTGTTGAGCATTGAGTGTTGAGGTTTTGTATTGTGTGTTGAGGGTTGTGTGTTTGAGATTGTGTATTGTGTGTTGAGGGTTTTGTGTTGAGGGCTGTGTATTTTGTGTTGAGGGTTGTGTGTTGAGGTTGTGTGCTTGGGGTTGTGTTGAGTGTTGAGAGTTGCGTGGTTTAGGTGGGCAGAGCCGTTGGCAGGGTGGGTACACTGATACACACAGGCATCATGTCAATATGGTTCAGTAATGAAAAGGGGTTGTTAAATACTGAGGGGCGATTCTCCAACATGGAGCCCAAGTGTTCGCGCCGTCGTGAACGCTGTCACGTTTCACGATGACGCGAACCAGCCCCGGGTACGACCGATTCTGGTCCCCACAGGGGGCCAGCATGGCGTTGAAGCGGTTCACGCCGCTCCAGCCTCCTTTCCTGGCGCCAAATGGGCACCACGCCAACCCGCGCATGCGCCAGCCCCGACTCAACATGGGGCTGGTTTAGCACAGTGGGCTAAATCGCTGGCTTTTAAGGCAGGCCAGCAGCACGGTTCAATTCCCGTACCAGCCTCCCCGAACAGGTGCCGGAATGTGGCGACTAGGGGCTTTTCACAGTAACTTCATTGAAGCCCACTCGTGACAATAAGCGATTTTCATTTTCATTTCATTGCAACATGGCGTCGGTGTTCAGGGGCCGGCCGCGCCAGAAAGTAGGCCCGGGGGGGGGAGGGGGGGGGAGAGGCTGGCCCACCGATTGGTGGGCCCCGATCGCAGGCCAGACCCCATCGGAGGCCCCCCCGGTAAAGGAGCCCCCCTCCCACCCCCACAGTCTGCCCCCCTAACCGTTCGTGCAGAGTAACCGCCGGCAGCGACCAGGGGTGAATGGCGCCGACGGGACTCTGTCGGATCGGCGCGGCCGCTTGGCCCATCCTTGTGGAGAATCGGCACCATTTGCGCCGGTGCGTTTGGCGCGGCTGCGACGATTCTCCGGCCTGGCGCGGGAATCGGAGAATCGCCCCCTGAGTCTTTTCAAGGATTCTTTCCAACGGTTTGAGGATTAACTAATTTTATTTTGTGTTATTTATCAAGCGAAGATATATCAGAATGTGTCAGAAAACAAACGTTAGCTCCAAATATGAAGCTGAATGGATTCCACAAACCGGATAATGCAGGATCGCCACTCAAGTACCCGGTGTGGTGATATACATTACTGTAAATACACAAGGGGTTAATGTAAATACACGGAGACTAGATAGACACTAGAGGGAGCACCAGAGACATGACACACAGACACTCAACCAATAGGTCAGTTAGGTAGGACACGACCAATAGGCATTCACCATACACACAGAGGTGACACTACCACAGGGGGGCATTACACCAACCCATATATAAAGGACACAGCACACATGATCTTCCTCTTTCCAGTGGAGACACTCAGTGAGTACAGATACAGGGTTGATTGAACATCACACCCACCACGTGGATTGTAGCAGACTGGTTTGTCAGTCCGAGTAGCTATAGAAGGATTAACAGTGGAGTCGAATCCAAGTAGGAGAATTGTTAATAGTTTAATAAACGTGTTGAAGTTATCTCCACGTCTGAACCTTCCTTTGTCAGAGTGAACATCAAGGAAGCAGCTCAAGAGCATAACAAGACACCCGGCAATAACCATCTCCATTAAGAGATTAACCATCACTCCTTGGCATTCAATGGCATTACCATCGCTGAATCCCCCACAATCAACATCTTGGGGGTTACCATTGATCAGAAACTGATCTGGACCCAGCCACATTAATACTGTGGCTACCAGGGCAGGTCAGGAGCTGGGAATCCTGTGGCGAGTAACTCACCTCCTGACCCCCTCCCTTTCCACCATCTACAAGACACCAGTCAGGAGTGTGATGGAATACTCGCCAACCTGCTGTTGGTCACGTGCGATACCTCACTATGTTGTCACACTGCATGGACTATGGTAGAATGCGGCCGATTGCATCCAGGACACTGGTCAGTGTGAATACCGACATCATTTCACTATCGTGATAGACCGCACGCCGTTACTAAGACATTTATAGAAGACAAAGCAATACCAACGATATTGTCCGACGGGATCCGAAGCTGGGCCCTGTTATATATTTTTAAAATACAACATATCAAACACATAATCCGGTTATGCAACTGTATCGACCAAAATAACAGATTCTCTGATCCTGAGGCTCAGTGTTGACGCCGTCGTAAACGTCGCCGCGTTTCCCAACACCGTCAACCTGGCCTTAGGAGCAGCAATGCCGGCCCAATCGCGGGCCAGGCCACAGCGGAGCCCCCCCCCCCCCCCCCCCGGGAGTCGGACCCCCTCTGCACCCTCCCCCCACCGCCCGCCCCCCTTCCCCCCCCCGGAGTCGACCCCCTCTGCACCCTCCCCCCACCGCCCCCCCCCCCCCCCCCCCGGGGTCGGACCCCCTTCACCCTCCCCCCCCCGCCCCCCCCCCGGGGTCGGACCCCCTTCACTCTCCCCCCACCGCCCCCCTCCCCCCCCCCCGGGGTCGGACCCCCTTCACTCTCCCCCCACCGCCCCCCCCTCCCCCCCCCCGGGGTCGACCCCCTTCACTCTCCCCCCCCCCCCCCCCCCCCCCCCCACAGGCCGCCCCAGGTATAAATAAATAAAATACATCCTTGTGCTGAACATCCAAGAAGTGTAACCAGAATGTACACATGCGGTAACACATAGGGGCAGCAGGGTAGCATGGTGGTTAGCATAAATGCTTCACAGCTCCAGGGTCCCAGGTTCGATTCCCGGCTGGGTCACTGTCTGTGCGGAGTCTGCACGTTCTCCCCGTGTCTGCGTGGGTTTCCTCCGGGTGCTCCGGTTTCCTCCCACAGTCCAAAGATGTGTGGGTTAGGTGGATTGGCCATGCTAAATTGCCCGTAGTGTCCTAATAAATGTAAGGTTAAGGGGGGGTTGTTGGGTTACGGGTATAGGGTGGATATGTGGATTTGAGTAGGGTGATCATGGCTCGGCACAACATTGAGGGCCGAAGGGCCTGTTCTGTGCTGTACTGTTCTATGTTCTATAACCTTGGTAACAACGTGGTCAATTTTCACAGTTGTGACAGATGCGCTGGGGGGGGGTGGACCCAGCGTACAGCCCCACAGGCCCGGGGGGGGGGGGGGGGGTGGACCCAGCGTACAGCCCCACGGGGGGGTGGACCCAGCGTACAGCCCCACGGGGGGGTGGACCCAGCGTACAGCCCCACAGGCCGAGGCAAACCAAGGATGGGGAATCTTGGCCTGGAGGCTTTGCCCTCTTCGGGCCGTGATGCTGCTTACTGTTACCCGCCCCTGGTGTAGTGCAAACATTTTCCTTTCCCTGAGCTTTGGGGTCTACCTTCCCCCCCACTCGCTCCCTGCCTCTATGTCTCCCCCCTCCCCCTCTGCCTCCCCTCCTTTGGCTATTCCTCCCTCCCCCTCCCCCATCCTCCCCTTCCCCCATCCCCCCCCCCCCCCCCCCCCCCTTAGCTGCTGGTCACGAACAAGTCTCGGACGATGTTGGGAACTGTTTCACGTGGCAGTGGTTGGCCAGACCCCATGGCACCGTTCCCACCAGTCTTCCACCAGCGGGAAGAACTCACTAATGTGGTCGGGTGCGCCCTGTGCACCACCTTCATCTGCGTTAGGTTAAGCCCTGCACATGAGGAGGGAGTTCACCCCACGCAGGGCTCTGCACCCGAGTCCTCCCCCGATCTGCCCAGATCCTCATCCCATTTCTCTCTTGTCTGGTGGGGCCCTTACCTCTAACAGCCGTTCATATATGGCTGTGCCTTCATCAAGCCCTAATTTGTCTTGCACTAACAGCCTGTCCAGTATAGTCTGTCCAGGTAACTGGGGGAACATTGTTGCCTCCTTGTGGAGGAAGTCTCGTAATTGCAGGTACCAGAGCTCATTTGCTTTCGGGAGCTGGAGATCCTCCGTTAGCTCTCCTAGGATCGCCACTCTACCGTCTACATAGAGATCCCTTACTCTCAGCACCCCTTCATCTTGGTATTCAAGATAAAGATAGTTTTTTGAAGAATAAAAGAATAAAGGGTTATGGTGTTCGGGCCAGAAAGTGGAGCTGAGTCCACAAAAGATCAGCCATGATCTCATTGAATGGCGGAGCAGGCTCGAGGGGCCAGATGGCCTACTCCTGCTCCTAGGTCTTATCGCTTTGCCAGCTTTGTAAGTGGCATCTATTTTTGCCAGAATGAACCTGTGTGGCTGGATTTTCTGCCGGCGGGTTGCTCCGTTGATGTGACCATCAATTCACAGGACACGTGGTTGGAAGTGAACAGTGGTTTTAATAGTCTTCCAACTGAGCCTGCCTGCGACGAGATGAACTGGCAGCAGGCTCACAACTACAGATCTTTATACTTCCAGTTAGTGGGAGGAGCCATGGGCAGAACCATGGGCCGAGCCAAGGGTGGAGCCCAGTACAAACTCCTGATCGCCCCCTATGGGCAGAGCCGCGCAACTGCTCGTATACCGAGCTAACAGAGCCGCAACACATACAATATAACACAGTGTGAATTACTAGGATTGTGATTCACCACATCCGTTTAGCCGGCAGCCCGGGGTTTCCCGACGGAGTGGGGCTGCCCCACAATGGGAAACCCCATTGTGAATATTTGCAGAGTGTGATGAATGTGTGAGTGAGGGTGTCCCAGTCTGTGTCCCAGTCTGTGAAGTGTCTGTCTGACCCTGCTTATCACCCTGACCAAGTCCCACTGGTCTCGGGTGCTACGCGGTGCTCTATGAGGCAGAGTGAGCGGGGCCGGTATGGAAATGATAGAGGTTAAACAAGAAAAAACCTGGCAGCTCTGAAAATGCACAACAACAACTTGTATTTCTATAGCACTTTGAACATCCCAAATGCTTCAGTGGATATTGAAAAGGGAAGGCGGGGCATAGTGAGAGGGAGGAGGAGACTACAATGGGCAAAGGTCACAGGCCATAGTTCATCATGAGCTGGTGACAGGGTTATTGATAAATGTGTTGACGTTATTCGGGTAGATTTCGCAGAGTGAAGTTTATTCTAGTCAGAGATGTTGGGAGTGATATTTGATCAGGATTTTGCTGCAATTAAACTGAATTTGTAGTTTGGCACAATAGTGTGGACCATGGAGAAACAGCTGTTCCTTTTAAAATCCGATCCTTATCTGGCAAATCAGCAAGTTGCAGATTTTAATTCTAACATTGATCACTGAAACTGTCAGTTACACTGATGCCAAATCTGCCCCTACTCTTCAATACAGATTTACAAGGTTTAGATCGTTGGACACCTCAGATCGAAGGTCTAATGATCTACAGAGCTTCACCTATGGCCTCCATGGACACCAGGACAAGGGGTTTCACATTGAAGTTCCCAGGCAGCTTATCCAGTGTCAAAACACTTGGCCAGGTGTCACTGCTGACCCAAAGCTCCGCCAACATTCCTCCCTCCAACCAGGAACAGACAATCCCTCTCACAGCTGTGTATAACAGCTGGCAGGTTTGAGTGAATAGGAACAGACACTGAGCTTCAGTGCAATCTGCTTTGTATGAAATGTCCTGGGATTTTCCGGAGAGATGTGATGAACTGAACAGATTCCTCACCCTGCTGCTCAGTCCTGGAGCAGCAACAGCCAGGCTGCAGGAGGGGGTCCCGTGTCCGGCTAACACGGGCTGTCCAAGATTACTAAACGCAGGAGGAACGAGCGGACCCTTCACTGTCCAGCTGGTCCCCACCGCTCTGTTATCTCCCGTTATCTGTTCCAACAGCCGTCAGTTGCTGTTTGGCCCCACTGATTAATGCTCCAGCTTCCATTACAATCCATTACAATCCATTACAACCCATTACAATCCATTACAATCCATTACAACCCATTACAATCCATTACAATCCATTACAATCCATTACAACCCATTACAATCCATTACAATCCTCCGTTACAATTGGCCTCTATGGGAAGATGAGTTCTCAGCTCCTGTCTAGAGAGAGAGAGAGAGACAGCTCTCACTCCCATTCCCTCACTCCCATTCCCTCACTCCCATTCCCTCACTCCCATTCCCTCCTCCCATTCCCTCACTCCCATTCCCTCACTCCCACTCCATTCCCTCACTCCCATTCCCTCACTCCCACTCCCTCACTCCCACTCCCATTCCCTCACTCCCACTCCCATTCCCTCACTCCCATTCCCTCACTCCCATTCCCATTCCCTCACTCCCATTCCCTCACTCCCATTCCCTCACTCCACTCCCATTCCCTCACTCCCATTCCCTCACTCCCATTCCTCCCTCCCCCTACCATTCCCTCACTCCCATTCCCTCACTCCCATTCCCTCACTCCCATTCCCTCACTCCCATTCCCTCACTCCCATTCCCTCACTCCCATTCCCTCACTCCCATTCCCATTCCCTCACTCCCATTCCCTCACTCCCATTCCCACACTCCCATTCCCATTCCCACTCTCCCATTCCCATTCCCTCACTCCCATTCCCTCACTCCCATTCCCATTCCCTCACTCCCATTGCCTCACTCCCATTCCCTCACTCCCATTCCCATTCCCACACTCCCATTCCCATTCCCTCACTCCCATTCCCTCACTCCCATTCCCATTCCCTCACTCCCATTCCCTCACTCCCATTCCCTCACCCCGTTTCCCATTCTCTCACTCCCATTCCCTCACTCCCATTCCCATTCCCTCACTCCCATTCCCTCACTCCCATTCCCTCACCCCGTTCCAT